>NW_004567130.1:13493968-13532002 GCF_000260355.1 Condylura cristata
TTTTTCCATCTCAGTTGTAATCCCCATGGGCTTCCCATCACCAAATCACCCATGTGCCATCACCATAGTCCAGTGCATTTCCCTCCCCCCACTGTTTATAATCCCATTCCCCACTCCACCTCCGTAAATGTCTCTGGTATATAGTTGTTCATTATTATATAATAATAAGAAAAATTTTAGAAGAAAAGCAATTCAAATTAACAAAACAAAACCCACACAGAAGAAGAGGGAAGTCTGTGTCACCAGATCTGTTACACTAAGGTGAGAAGATAATTAACAGAAATCTGGGCGGAGAATAAGAAAAGGAAAAAGAGGTAGCAAAGTGTAATTTTGTAGTAATAAAATAGTAAAGTCATCCCCTTAAAAAAATGGCCATAAGTCCCCAGCGGTAGGCTGGCCACAGCCCCGAAGAAGCAGGTTAGGCCAGGTCTGGGAGTGGAAACCCACATGGCTTTGGGTGGAAGGGCCCCGTGTCTTTCCACTCGTAGACTGAGGTTAGAACAGCCTGCTGGAAAATGTTGATGAAATATCAGGGTGCGGTTATACATGGGGAGATGGCCAAATACTTCAGAGGTTCTAGAGTCTTCTGTGTGGAGGAGATATTTGAGAAAAGCAGCTGTTGGGAGTGCCTTTCCTGAGAAGCTGGCACTGCTGGGGAGGAAAGGAGAGAAGAGAGGTGGCTGGAGCTTCTGTGAAGGTGACCTGGAATCCTCCCAGCTGATGGGGAGCTGGCGACCTAGTCTGCCCTCCATTACTTTTTGTATCAGAAACAATGATACTAACTCAAACAGGCCTTGGGTTAAATGTTTCACTTTACTACTCTTAAAGGCACCCTGTGCCATTGGTACATTTTTTATTTTATTATTTTTTAAAGATGTATTTATTTGAGCATACAGAACTGGGGCATAGGTCAGAGGAGCAGGGGTGGTGAGAGGCTTCCCCAGAGACAGAGTGGGGCGCAGAACAGGCAAATTGATGAAGTACACTGCTGAGGGGAGCAGCGGGCGGTTCAAGAGGGGTCTGCCACGCCATGTGGGTCACCTATGGGGCAGGCATCGAACTCATGCTGAAGTAGCTTTAGCTTCTTAGTGCTGTGCTGTAACCTGCTGCGCCACCAGAGAGGGCCCACCACTGGTACTTTTATTATCCCCATTGGAAAGATGAGGAACCTGAAGCTCAGAGAGGTTGAGTTACTTGAACATAGACTCACAGGTAGGAAATAGTATAAACCCAAGTCTTTCTGACTCCTAAATCCTCACTCTCTGCCACTGCCTTTTAAAAATTATGTCATTCTCAAACATTAATTCAAGCACATACCTGTACCCCTAGTTTATTTCAGCATTATTTATAATGTAAGATATGAAACAACTCAAGTGTTCAAAAATAGATGACTGGATCATGAAGGTGTGGTTTCTGTACCCAATGGAATATTACTCAGCAATCAAAAGGATAAACTCAAGCCATTTGCAGTTACATGGGTGGAGCTAGAAGGAACCATGCTCAATGAAATAACCCAGACAGAAAAAGAAAAATATCAGATGGTTCCACTTATAGGAGGAATACAGGGGAACCAAATAAAGGATCAGAAAAAAATAACTATAACAAATAAAAAAAAAAAACAATTAACAGGCAACTGTAAGTCAGACATTCTGCAGGGGAGGAAGTGGGAAGGAAGGAGCACAAGGAACTATGGTGATGGTGCATGGGTGAAGTGGCGGGAATTTCACTGGGACTACAGCTGAGAGGGGAAGCATGCCATGAACAAAAAGGAAGAGTGATGTAAAATAAAGATCAATGAAAACAATGATGTCATTCTCTAACTCTAGGGAACATTCCCCAGAGCCTTATGGGTGCTGGTTGCGTAGTGGGTGCCCACATCTCTCTCCCTCGCTCCCCTGTGCTACTCTCACTCCCAGAGAAAGACACACCCGTTAGCAGGGAGTGAGCACACAAGGTCCTCAGAGTGTCACGTGGCACTTGTCACTGCTTTGACACAGTCCTCTGCCCATACTCTCTCTCTCTCCACCTAGAACAAAAATTAATCCACTCAAAAATGGAAGGGAATACAGCTGGCTACTCCAGACAGCTTCATCCCTTGAGTGCCACAGTGCCAGGCGGCACAACACTTTGCTGGGCACGGGGCTGGGGCATGGGGCGCCTGTCCTGGGAGAGCTGGGCAGTGAGCAAGAAAGCAGTGTGGGCAGTAATACGTGCTAGCGGAGGGGGGGACAGGGCCGGCAGGAGATGGAAAACCTATACTAGGCGAGTAGAAGTCATTTGGCCCTGTGCGCACGGGAGGGGTCCCACGGGGGTGCTCCTCCCTCCTCCTCTCCCCTGAGTGCTCCTTCCTGGCCCAGGCATCAGCCTAGACCTAAGTTTCGGGGTGACATCGCCCTTGAACCTCCATGGCTGTTGCAGGAGTTCCTTGGGCCCATCCTCCTCCTGGAATCCACCCACTCCCTGGTTGTGTGACATGAGGCGGCCTGTCTGTGTCTCAATTTCTGCATTTGTAAAATAGACACTAAAATAGTACGGACCTTGTCACGATGTTGTGCGGATGAACAAAGGTAAGGGATTGAGGTTAATGTGGACGAGGTGCTTGGGACCACGCTGGCACGGAAGTGGCCCTACTAAGTGTGGCCCTAGTAAGTGGCGGAGGTTGTTGTGAGCAGTGTAATTACTGTCATGGCCACTGGTAGCACATGGAGGATGTCAGACCTAGAGCACAGGTGACATTTGTGGTTTCCCTAACACACCGACCCTCCATCCGGGACTCCTATGAGTATGGTCCAGGAAACCTCCACAAACATGGACCTCTGTGACTCTCAACAATTCCTGTTAGTTGGTGGGTGGGACTGCAGTGTGGGCGGCTTTATGGAGTTCAGAGGTGTTCCTCATGTAGAGTCAGGGGTAAGAGTCTCTGCTAATCCAACGTCTTTGAACAACAAACAGGTAGAGTAACCCGGGCTGGCACAGGGCTGGCTTTGCTTGGTGGCGAAGCAAGCTGAGGGCGGAGTCTTCATTCAGCCCCTGCTCTTGGTTTTATTTTAATTTTCGATGCCCCTCCCAGCTCCCTGCCTGCCTGTCTGCCTCCCCACCCCCGCATCCCCCTCCCCAGACCTGGTTGTGACTGCAGGCTGCTCTCCCCACAACCCTCCCATCCCCCCCCCCCCCCCCCTGCCTCTGGGCAGCTGCCAGTCTGGCTTGCAAAGAGATGAGCCCAGAGCAATTTCTCTTCCTTCAGCAGCCAGCACAGCAGGCTCTGGGAGGCAGCGGGCGCTGCTCAGAACAGAGGCTGGAATAACAAACAAGCAGATTCCTATACTGGGGGGCAGAAGGGCAAAGGCCTCCTTTGTGAGTCACTGGGTGGTGGTGGTGGGTGACTGGCATCGCAGGGACAGTCTCCAACAGCCACATTTCTGGTCAAAGCCTCAACTGGCCCTGGGGGTAGCCTGGCTCTGGAGGGTTCGGCCTTGAGAGGTAGCCGGGAGAGGCATAATGGCCTGTTTCCTGGGGCCCACAGCCCTAGGTTTAAATACCCATCAGCTAAATGGTCTTCCCTCCATACGTCTCAACATTCCCTTCTATCAAATGGGGCTAAATGAGGTTTTCATGAAAACGAAATGTTAGTACATGCAAAGCGTCGGACACTGGATTACTGCACCGTAGGTGGTAACAATCGTTATAATTATTACATTATTATAATATACGCTATTATTAACTGAGGGAGGCTCAGCAGAGGATTCTGGCTGTAGCCTTTTCCAAACCAATTAGAGAGGAAAGAAATCAGCTTGTGTCTGGGTGGATAGGGAGGATTCACCCCAGGGAGCTGGGCCCATCTAAGTGATTCCCAAAAGAGATTTCCAAAAGGGCGGGGAGCAAGGAGAGGGGAAACTTCCTTTGTTCTTTCTCCCCTGGTAACTCACTCAGGTGTAAAGGGGCTGACACAGCCCCCCCAGAGTCCTGGGGGTAGGGGGAGGTGGGCTGCTAAGTGACCTTCTCCCATCTGACCACTGGGATGATATATATTCTGTGTGTTTGAACATGTGTGAGTAATAATTTTGAACCACATAATTTTTGGGGAAAATGACTTGTGGACATTTTTAAATTCAAGAGATTTTTATCAAGCTGTTCAGCTTTTCTTGGCAAGCCAAGAGTCCTACCTGGCTTATGGGCTCTCCAGTGCCCCACCTTCCTACTCCTGTCCACTTCCCTGGCCCGCCCGCCCCCATGGGCGTTTTCAATCCTAATACTTTCATGCAAAAAAAGCAACTTTTAAATCTGACACTGAGAGCCTGTCCAGAGGCCTCCACAGGGTCTCTCCGGGCCTCCCGTTTCGAGCAGCCACTGTCTCTTGCGTCTGCTTCCATTGCTCAGCTGGGTTTAGGAAATAGTCTCTGTGCTCCTGAAACCCACCAATGCTTTCTAGCCAACACCTTATTTTTTTACAGACTTATTTTTATTTATTTATACACAGAGGAACTAGAGTGTAGTCCTGAGGTGTAGGGGGTGAGAAGGTTCACCAGAGACAGAGTGGGGAGCAGAACAGGCAGATCTACTGAAACACACTGCTGACGGGAGCTCTGGGGTGTCAGGAGAGGTCTGCTGCACCCTGTGGGTCAACTCCCTGGCCAGGGATCGAACTTCTGCCACAGTGGCTGATGATAGCATGATAGTCCTCAGACTTAACCCCTGTGCCACCAGGGAGGCCCAACACCTTTTTTATTTTAGCACCACCATGCCCTTCGGTTCCCACAGCAGTCCCGGGAAGTAGCCGGTGCTGTTCCCACATTAGATACAAGCAAATCAAGTTCCAAGAGTCATCTTTGCTCAGGGCCATGCGGCTAGAAATGTGAGGCATGGATGCAGGTCTGTAGGCTCCCAAACCTGAACCCTGCACTGAACTCCCTCCTGGCCACCAGGGCCTCAGGGCAAAGCAGTTCTGGCGAAGACAACTGGCTTCTGGTTGCATTAACCGAATTATGGAGGCGCCTGGCAGCCTGGGGGATGCAGCAGACCCTGATTATACCACGCACCCTGGGGCCTTAGGCAAAGACTTCCGGTCTTTCCGGTCTTGGTTTCCTTCCTTGCAGAAGGAGATCCCAATACCTCCCCCATGGGGTTGTGGGGAGGGCTGCAGCGCTGAGGAAGTGACCCCACCTGTGCTGTTAATGTCCGTATCAGTCAGCTAGCTCGGGCTTAGTGGAAGATGAAAGAAATGAGAACAGCGAGGAGGTGTGCGGCCAGAGCAGGCACTGCGGGCATCCTGTGCCCCTGTCTCCCCTGGGCACCCCCTGCAGACAGAGGACGCTGGGCCGTGTAGAACACCATACCATGGGACCTTTTATTAGAACAGACATTTTCATACAGGCTGAAAGACCAGAACCCCCAGGAAGGCGATGCTTAGCTGCGGAGACCAGAAATCAGACAGGGCGTGGCCACTGTGCCGCAGGGTAGAGGTCAGGGTCCCCGATGCTGGACGACACAGGGGCGCCCTGACCCCTGCTGCAGGGGTGTCCAGGCAGAGGCTGGCTGCTCACGTTGAGCTGGGCTCGTGGCGGCCCCTAGGTTTGGGAGTTTTCCAGGTGGGAGTTCCAGCCCCCAACGTGGAGAACATTGGGGCACACCAAGCCCCCTGTGCTGATGGTCTGATGGTGGATTCTGCTGGCTCTGTGGCCTGCTTAAGGAAACCGCTGAGAACCGGGAGGGAGAAAGTGAAGCTCAAAGGACAGACTCACAGCACAGGCTGGCAAGGAAGCGCCGTGAGAATGTGTCAGTTTGGAGTCGGGCAGACCTGAGAGCAGGGAGCTGGCACAGTCAGATCCGCCTTTCCAGGCCTCAGTTTTCTCATCTTTGAAATGGCACCATGCCCTATGTCACTGGCTTTCTGGAGCAACTGTATAAAACATGGCCTGGCACCACGCACGTGGTGAAATCCAGGGCACAGCTAAGCCATCTGGGCGTCTCCTTCGGTGGTGTGGGTGGCTACGTGGAGAGAAGTTCAAGTTTCAGTAGAAAGGGTTTTAACCCAGTCACAAGCGTCAGGCTGGCAGCACTGGGCTGTCTCCCCCATCTGACTCTAGGGCTCACCCTCCGTAGGAAAAGCACGCCCTGCTTTATTTCCTTCCTTGGGAGACACCCTGCAGCCTACAGTCAGCATGAGACTCAAGGGACCACACAGGCGACAGTTTGGAGTTCACAGCATCAGTCAGACTCTCCTCCCTCCACCGGGCCAGGGACACTTAGGCCAAGCCCCATTGTACAGATGATAAGACTGAGGCCTGGGCTCATTCCATTTCATGCAGACACACACAGTCAAGAGAACCAGCAAGGAATGCCATTGCAGACGCTGCCTCAACTCGTTAGAAGATGAGACATAGTTTTCTTGGCCAGAGAAAAGGGATTACATCTCTCTCTTTTTCAAGGAGTTGTGACTGTTTAATAGAAGTTGGTTCGTGTGCAGGCATTTTATTCCTCAATTAATTTCCATCTAAATGAGGTTTTCCCGGAGTTAACCAGTGTTTTAGTTCCATTTGAGCTTAATTTGTATGACTGAAGCCTCCGTTTCTGCCAATTCCAATTTGCTGGGTGATTCTAGCACTGGCCCAGCATTCACCTGGGCGAGTGCCCCCCACTGCAGACAGCCGCAGGAGACTAGCAGCACACAGGTTTTCTCAACGCAATTCCGGGCAAGGGTCAGTCCCACTCCTGTCCCAGTACCGCCCAATAAATAGGAAAGCAATGATCCCATGAGCCATGTTCTGGTGAGGGGCCTCATTGTGGTATTTACAATGTAAAACATTTATGGAAACAAAACCCTGGAGAAGCAAACAGAAAGACTCCAAAGAGCCCCGGGGCACAGGAGGAGAGGCAGTGCCAGGCTGGGGGCTGGGGGGGGCGGTGCCCCTGTCCTTGGCTAATCTGTGAGGTGAGGGTCTCAGGGTGGGGCAGTTGCAGAAAAGCAGCAGGAGGAAAAGAGGGAAGGGAGCACCGAGAAGAAGAAAAAATGGGCTTTTGAATCTTTGGAAGCATCCTGACTTTTGACCACTTCGGGCAAAGCCTTTGGGGACGAGGACAGGGTCTTTCGGAGACTGACACCTTGTGTCTTTCAAACACTTCAATTTTGTTTTGCTTTGGAAAGACTGACTTTCCTTCTAAAAAGGGAAGAAATAGGCAGAAATGCTGTCAAAATGGATGTTCTTGGGTGGGGCCGAGCTCTGGACAGCTTTTCCAGGGGTCAGAAGGGAATTCACACATGGCTTTTCCTTATGACTCTCCTGACAGAGGACAGCTGCACATGCAGTGTTTTGCTTTTCTAGATCTTCATGAACTCTGTCTGCAGAGAATCTCCTAGCCCTTTGGTCAACATTTTTTACCGCATCTCAAAAAGCCCCTATAGTGGGAACTTTGCCTCAGAGTAAGGGAGGAGCTTTCTCCCTGGTGCAATCATCGGGAACCATCGATCACAGAGGTCTGGACTATGTCATCTGACCTCAAACCATACTCCCCCCCCCCCCATTTTGGTATGCTGATTATTTCAGGTAAACTCCCACCACAAACAGGTTTCAGGTGATGTGACTTCCTGGAAGCAGAAGCTAATGAGGATGAAATTGGCTAAGAGCAGTCAAGCGAGGGATTCTGGGTAGGCAAGGATACCAGTGCCCCAGAAAGAGTGTTTATATTTGGACAGAAATAAAGGAAATTAGAGACCTGCCCCAAGTGAGGGGGAAGACCAGAGGTGTCTCCCCAGGTGGCATGGAAGCATCCCCACACCTGCCTCCATGAGGGGTGTGCCCTTGCTGGGGCCTGGGCAGGGTTAGATCACATTGCCAGGGAAACAGCTGCCTCAGAATTCTCTCGCCAAACCCAAAGCCGGACCATGCAAGCTGGTAGCTTCCAGGCAGAGGACAGTGGCTTGGGAAAGGGCAGCAGCCCTCTCTGGCCAGCCGCCAGGAGACCCTGCCAGCTGGCTGCCCAGCTGAAGGCCTCTGGATCCTGGTTCCCAGGATGGCCTCCAAAATGGCTTCTTGGGGCAAGGGTCCTTTGCATCTTGGCTTTGCTTTCCCATAACTGCAGAGTTGGGTGCCCTCCCTGCTGGAACTTACGGCCCGCCGCTGTGGGCTTGCGTGTCTACCCCGGGGTGGGGGGCTGATAGCTTCTAGCAGGGCAGCAGGCTCCAGGCTCCAGGGGAGCCAAGGCGGGTAACAGTTAGCGAGCGATCCGCCAGTCCTGCAAGGCCTGGACAAGGATGGGGCCGAGGCCTCTTTCCTCTCCTCTCTGCTGCGTCTCTGCTCTGAGTGTGGCCCCCTGTTAACGTGACATTATTTCCAGCCACATGGCCCTGAATGCAAGGCAAGCTACTTCAGTTAGTACTAATGGATGCCTCATCAGTCCACCAGGTGATAACTGACCTGTCTCCAAGTGGCCACCTCCCTAAAGGACTTTCACAGGCAATCTCGGGTCTGTGGGCTTTTCCTCTGGCGCTAACTTGAGACTCCAGCCCCCACTAAGCTGTGACTCTGTGGTGTGAACTCAAGTGGCTTAGCTCAGGGGCTCTGGGACCTTCTCATCTTCGTGATACCTAATGAGGCAGGGCGGTGGGAGGTTTGTAAAGGGCTGGGGTACAGGCCTCATGGACCTGGTGCTGGATAATGGAACTTCAGGCCCCCGCCAGCCAGTTCAGGCTTCAGAACAAACCAGGTCTCATCTTCAGGGAAAACACTGAGGTCCCCTCCGCCGCTCCCCCCCAATGCACACCCCAATGCACACCTCAAGTCCCATCTGTGGAGAAACGAGGAAAACACAGAGATAGGCAAAAATAATGTAGGTGCCCCTCAACACACACACACACACACACACACACACACACACACACACCCTCTCCATATAAATAAATAGTCGAATACTGCTAATGAGTGAGAGAATCATCACATAAATAAATAAACATAAATAAATAAATTAAATAAATAAAAGGTTTGCTAGGAGCCCCAGGCAAAATGGCCCCTAGAGTTGCTTGAGTGAAGGCAGTCTGAAGGGGACTCCTGGACGCACCCCCCTGCTGTTCTGCTAAGGAGGTTCTGTGGCTTGGGCAGCCTTTGTCTCTGTGAAGGCCAACAAGTCCAGTTGGGGTTCCCGGGCGGGGAAGGGGGTTATTTACAGTTGCTGTACAGGCCCCCCCCCGGGCACCTGCCCGTGGTGACAGCCCTGACGTCCATCATTCAGGGGGTCGGGCCTGCTGCTCTCCTGGTGAAAGGACTTTTGGGGTGCTTGCAGGGCAGTTTCTCATCCACAGGATGATGTGATGAGAACGGTGGGGAGGGGAAGGGGGCTTGTTCCAAATATTTTCCCTGCATTTCGAGGGATTAGACTAGGGCCCCTGCTTCCCCACTGCCCCAGAATTCCCAGCTGGGCGTGTCCCCTCAGGCACCCCTCCCCCTTCAGGCCCTGCACAGCTACTGCTGTTGCCACCACAAACTTGAAACTCACCCACAGGTTCCGGAAAGCTGGTCAGCTGGTGAGGGGGATGCCCAAGATTTATTTTAAGGCTCTTCTCCCCCATGGCCCTGTTCTCAGCGCCTCCCGTGGATGAAGCAGCTGGTGGCATTTGTGTGGCAGAGATCAGTTTACCCTCTCAGCCCAGCTCCAGGCAGGGAAAAGGTGGGGTGAGGGCACAGATGAAGGTGGGGCTTTCCCAAGCTGATGAGCTACCTCAGCAGCCAGTGGGAGCCCAAGCTATGAAGCCCCAAACCCCACTCTCTCCCCAAGACTCTCTGGGTTTGGATCTTTCTCCCCAAACCTGAGCTGCTGTGCCCCAACTTGGCAAAATTCCTGAGAGGCAAAGGGGGTGGCTTAGGCTGAGGAGGTGGGTGGGGGCCTGGCTGCAGTGGGCCGGATCCAGGCTGTGGCAGTCCTGGCGTGGGGAGGGGGCAGGCAGGCGCCAACTGGAGAATCAGACCAGACTGCCTGGCGCTGGGGACTGGCAGCCGGCCATGGCGCTGGGGACTGTTCAGCAGATGGTCCCGTGCAATCAGTGGGTGCCAGCCAGTGGGGCTGAGGCAAATTTGGGAAGTGGGCTGGACACCAAGCTGTCCCAACGGCCACTGTGTCCTTTCAGTGAGGTCACGGGGTCGCTGGGCACAGCCAAGAGCCCGTTTGTGTCAGCCGTGAGGTGGCCCCTCTATCGCTGGCCACTGGGCAGCTGTTTCTGACCATGCTGGGCTACCCAGCACAGGGACTGACCCCTTCCTTTAATGACCAGAGAGCCAACTGAGATGGCCATGCCCCCTACTTACTCGAGTGCCCTCTGCGCGCACCCAGGTCTCCCAGTCTGAACTCTGGCCTGTTCGGAGAGGCGAGAGCTCCTACCTTCTCTCCTGAGCCTGAATTACCCTTTCCTGCCTCTCCTCTTAGCAGCCCCAGCCCTCTTGGGGGTCCGTGAACTTGCAGCATGAGCTTGAACCTGGGAGGAAGGCCGTGGGGCCACTACAGCTGGCAGGCAGGGGCCTCCTGTGAGCAGGGGGCCAGCGGAAATGTCTACCTGTTCCTGGCCAGGATCCAAATTTTGAGTCCTGGGCCCAATGCTCCCCAGGAAACCTTGAGTTCTTCTTTTTGTGCCAACAGAGGGTGCTTCTCTCCATATGCCCAGACCTGAGCAGAGCCCCAGAGGCTGCCAGGCAGAGGCTGCTCTCCTCTCCACACCCAGGCCAAAGCCCCACACCCGCCCAAACCCTCTTTTCTTCCTCCCCAGGAGAGCAGGAAGGAAGGACAGGGTCCAGGTAGCCTCAACGTCATCACCAGGGAGAAGGCAGGGTGGGCAGGGCGCGGGGGAGGCTGGCAAAGTAAAAGGGGCCCCTGTGGACACTGGCTCAGGGAGGCCCCTGCTTAGCGCCTCGTGCTTGAGTAGCTGTCTGCGGAGCTGTAGCTCGGGCTCCGGCTCCGGGAGCCCAGGCTGGGGCTGCGCGAGCTGGTGCTGCTGTTCGAGCGGGTCCTGCTCCGGCTGCGGCTGCGGCTGCGGCTGCGGCTGCGGCTGCGGCTGAGGCTGCGGCTCCGCGAGTAGCTGCGGCTGGCTGAGCGGCTGCTGCTGCTGCTGTACCAGGAGGAGGTGCTGAGGCCGCTGGAGGAAGAGGGGCTGGGCCGGTAGTAGGGGATGGGGCGTTTCCGGGCACTGCGGGGGTGGGGGGGTGGGGGAGTGCGTGAGGTCCAGGCCCGCCCAGCCTCAAACCAGGGCGCAGTCTTCCCCCACCTGCCTCCCTACCCCAGAAAGTAGCATCCTCCCATCTCCCTGTCCCTGAGCGAAAACTCTCCCTTTACCCTTCTCTGCCAGTCCCCAGGGCATGGAGAAGGCTCAGTTTATCTCTGCTGTGACTTGGAACGCGCTCTCCCTTGACTAAGCAAACTTGGGGTTCAGCATCTCCCGTGGGCAACAAAATCAGCACCTAAATTTTACTTGAGGGTTTGTTTTGCTGTTTTTACTTTTACTAGAACCTCCTTTTGATGGAAGAGTGGCAGATTTTCCACTGGCAGTGGCCTATCAACGGGCTCGGCAGGAAATGCGTGAATTACGCTTCCAAGCAGGCAAGGCAGAAGAGGTGTGTGACTGCGCTGTGAGAACCATGGCTGGTTTCATCAAGATGGATTCTTTGGGGTTGACTAAGGAAACCAGAGAACCTGGGGATATGCCCCTGCCCGAGACTATCTCAGTCTTCCCCCGCAGTGGCTTCCCTGGCACCTAATCAATCGGGCTTGCCCACTTCACACTTGGCTGCTTCTAATTACATCACTGTTTCAGCGCAGTATCCCAGCGCGGGGGTCTGCAGGTGGCGGTCTGTCTCCGGGCCAGCAAGCCATCAGCCCCGGGTAGCGGCCCTGCCCACTGCCTTGGCCTCACTCTCTGGCCATCTCACTCTCAAGCCCAGGGCCACCTCCAGTCCATCCTCAGTCAGGCCACACCCCTGACCTTTACCTCTCGGCCACACCCAGTCCCGAGGACTGCCCCGCCCACCAAGCATAGCCACGCCCACTCCTCCGTAGGCCCCGCCCCTGTGCGGGGCGACGACTGCCCTCCCAGACTTTGAAAGAAAAGAAACTTTAGGAGGGGATGGGGCGGGGGCCGGGAGTGCTGAGCTCTGCAGAAAACACGCCCCAGCGAGGCACCGGGAGAGCTCCAATGGGGGGGCTAGAGGACGGGAGTGAGGATGAAGGCAGGTACCCCGACCCAGCTGGCGTCACCTGGTGATCCTCCGCGCCTCCAGGTGGCTGGGGGAGTCTCTCCGGCGCTTCCTCATGGGAGAATAGGACCGACGTCTCCGACGCGCTCGTTCGCGCTCCCGCTGCTGCGAGTCCTTCTCGCTGTACTTAGGGTCTCGCTCCCTGAAGGGGTGCGGGAGTTACTGGGGCGCTGATACTGGCCGGCTTTTTTCTACATGCGCGTGTGGGACAGGGACACTCATTTCCTTTGCTAACTCCTGCCCTTCACCCCACTTGGACGGGCTGTGGGTCGGCACTGGGCTTCAGGGAGCAGGAGGGGACGTGATCGGGCCATGGGGAAGAGTCTGCCGGGGTGAGTATAGCGAGAATGGCGACGGGCGTGTTCAGGGGGCCTACCTTCCAGGGCAGGCACTACCTAAGGTGTTGCAGGGCTGGACGTTGAAATGTTAAGAGGGCCCCGGCATGGGAGTAAGGATGGGGTACTCTGAATACAGGAACGAGGGCTAGTGAAGAGGCTGAAGGCGGTAAATGGATTCTGGGTGTGGCTACAGGAGTGCTTAGGGGGGACTTTAGGACTCTTAGCATTCCAGGTGTTTGGGAGCCTCTTTGCCATTCCTGAGTGCCAAGAAGGTGTCACTCTGGAGGTGGGGCCAAAGGGGTGGATCCCGGCTGAGTGGGACCCAGGGGGCTGGTCTATCGGGGCGGGGTCCGTACCTGCTGGGGCTGTAGCGCGAGTAGCTGGGGCTGCGGCGAGATCGCGAGCTTCTGCTAGGCGGGCTCCTCTTGCCAGATTTGGAGGAATAGCTGGGAGAGCGGGAGTAAGACCTGGAGAAGAATTAGACCCTGAGGAGCCTGCTGAGCTCCCCTTGGGTTGTCCCGGGCACGCGTGTAATTCAGCTGGGCTGAACTTTATTCGGCCAAGGAGCAATATTTTTCTTTCTGGAGCACAGAGATCCAGACCCTAGCAGGAAAATGAAATCTCCCTTTTGGATGGTTAACAAGCATTTCTACAACGTTCTGAATCCTACTATCCCAGGCACTTATTAACTGCCAACTTGTGCAGTTGATTTAACTCATCTGGGTCTCTGTTTTCTCATCTGTAAAATGGGAATAATAACAGTAGTTACCCTATAAAGTTACCTTATACATTAAATGAGTAAGTCAGTAAATCACTTAGTATATTGGCACACCAGAAATGTTAGCTATGATTATTATGTATTTTACTGTGTGCCACATATGGAACGAATGCTCTGTGTATATCATCTCATTTAAATTCTCAACACACTCTGAGATTAGGTAGTTATTCTATAGTGGAGAACCAGAAACCAAGAGGTAATGTGATTTATTCAAGGTTACTCAGCTGATCAGGGTTTTTCTTTAGCGCTGAAGCAACTTCAGCCCAGTTCTGTTTGGTGCACAGTTCTGACTTCTGCAAGGATATCTTATGTATATAGCACTTTGTGTGCCCACAGCACTAACTTAAGGCTATCTCCAGTCTCCTCTGCCAATGCCTCCCACTTTCAGAGAACTACTGCCTTGGTTTTGCCAGCCGTTTTCCAGGAACATCTGCCCTTTTATTTTCAATCTCTGTAAAGTCAGAATTTCAAGTAATTTCCATCTCTTATATGCTGATTATGACCTCCTAGGCTGGAGGAGAATTATATGGCCATGTTTGTGTTCAGTGGGAAGAAATGCGGTGTGGATTAGTAATGTCTGTTATGGTACAGGAAGGGGTGGTGGGAATATTCTCTCAAACTGTTTTTTTTTAGTTTTCCCTCATGAAAACATTCATGTTTTGGTGGTGGAAATATTCTGTCATACTCTTGTTTTTTTTAGATTTCCCTCATGAAAACATTCATGTTTTCCTATTTATCCTTTTTAACTTGAAAAGGAGACTTGTTATGACATGTTCTCACCTAGATATTCCTTAGTACCTCCCTGCTTTCTGGGGTGATCAAAATAACCACAGCCCTTAAATATGGCTCTGAGACTCCATTCTTATTTGCTGCCCAAAGTGACAGAAGGAGTGTGGACAAGGGATAGCTCAGTGTCTTTGGCCAGTGTCCAGTTATGGCCCCCGGAGAGTTTGTTCTTGCCAACTTGTTCTTGGCTACGCATTGAGAGACATAAGAAAGGATCAGAAAGGTTGCTTGCCTATTTCTTTCTGAGCCCTGTGTTGCAGGTGCTCTGGAGCTGTTCAATACAAGGAAAGTTTCTACTGGAATTGTACAAAGTACTGAGCACAGTGCCAAGTATCTAATGCAGAATTCAATTCATGCTTTAGAACATGGTAAGTGCTCAGCAAATAGCTATTGATTGGGTGGATGTTGCTCCTTTCATTGAAGGAGCCTGGGTTTTGTCCAAATGGTTGGACAAAGATTTGGGAATTCGGACTTCTGATTAAATCTGTCCACTAGAGACACAACAGACAACTGTCTAGTCCTTGCAGTCACATAACATATCTACAAGCATGTCTTTATAGATCCAGTTTTATGAAGAATCAAATAACTCTTAGAAATATAAGATTCTAGGCCAAGTGATACTCCGGCCCACTTCACATCTTAATTTATTTCAGGGTGATCGTGACAATTTTCAATTTGTTCCCAAGCTCTTTGACCCTCTCTAGATGTAACCAGGAAAAACACTATTGATTTTCGTCTTTATCTTTTATCTGACATTATCAGGATATTTAGAATTGGCTGGGTCTAAAATGAGAAGATGTCATCTATATTTACTGGGTGCCTACTGTATACCTGGCACTGTAACAGACTTTCAGGAATTAAGCGGACTAGTACATGTTTCTGCTCCCAAGAACTCTCAAGTTTAGTGGGGGAAATCAATAATGTACATGTTTTTGTTAAAAATTTTACTAAAAGAGGCTTAGTTCTAGGCATTCAAGCATAAAATTGCAAAGCTGGACTGTGATTACCCTAAACACACTGATTAACATTGCTTTATGTTATATTTCCAATATGCCAAGAATATAGCTCTTGGCATATAGTAGGAACTCAATAAGTACTTGTTGAATGAGTGAATGAAGGAGTTGTAGGTACCAAGTTTAGCAGGATAATATTTCAGTAAATATTCCCCCACAGAAAAGAAGAATCAAGGTAATTCGTGGCACTAAACAAGTTTATAAAATTCAAATTTATCCCCAAATCAAACATGTAAACAGACCTAGCAAACATTTAAGCCAACCCAGATTTTGTTAAGAAACAAAAAGAGGAAACATACTCTCAGACATATTGAAAGGATTTCACACATTTCCATCCACTATACCACATGACATCCCTTTTCTGTGGTACAATTTGAGTCATTTTTCTTAAGACTCAAACTCAGCAATAACTCTTTCTAGGCAACTAGTTCATTTTTATCTTTTTGCTTAATAAAAATAATAATAAACATTTCCCTTTTTGCTTTTTCTGCCAGGGAGCCCAGAGTCACATTTGTAGACCATCTCTACAGCAACTGCATGGAATGGTAGGCCATGCCTTTGGGATTTAAACGCTTTCTTTATTTAATTTTCCTTTTAGCCTACCTTATTCTTCTATTTATGTCATTCTATCTTGTTGAACATTTTTGTCAACTACCTTGTCTTCATTTTTTTTTGAATGAACTAGTCTTGAAATAACCAACTAAACAGCATTTTTATTTTTTTTAAATTATATGATTGCAACAGAGAAATAGTTGTATTATTATTGGAAATTCTAGTTGTAAAGGGAAGCTGGACTCTGTGAAGATACAGACTGATTAACTGGATGGAGTCTTCCAGTTCTTGAGGTAAATCTCATGTGTGCATTCTGCTGCATTATTATTCCATAAGAAATAAAACCAAGTGATTCCCCATGGTTATTGGAGTTGAATGCAGTTTTCTGCAAAAGTGGGAACAATTCTTCCTATAGCAACATCCCTTGCAATGTGATTTTGCAGCACCTCTCATTCAGAGAATAGTTGCTGATATCTGAATGGTCTTCTGACTTGACTGTAGCTAATAGAATGGCAGGCCATGTCTATTCCAAGTTTAGGCCTCAGGAGGCCACCTGTACTATGGTTGTTTTTTTTGAAGCCTGCCATCACCATATGAAGAAGCCCATACAAGCCTGCCAGAAGATGAGAGACCATATGGAGCACAGATCAGTCAGCTGAGTTCATCCATCCCAGCCAGCTCCCAGCTGACCCACTAGCCAATGGAAAACATGCATCAGTCCACGAGGCAGCAGAAGAACCACTCAGCTGAGCCCAACTCAAACTGCTGATCCATAGAATCAGGCACAAAGTGAAAACTAATTGTTTAAAAAGGATATATTTTTTAATGCAGCAGAAGCTCACTATTGATACATATGTCTTGCCAATAACAATAATAATAACTGATATTCATTATTTTCCAAATAATAATCTGAAGTGCTTTATAGTTCTCGCCACAACCCCATAGGGTAAATATTGTTATTGTTTTTATTTTGCAGATAAGGAAACTGAAACCAAGAAAGGTTAATTGAAATTCAGTTACCAGCCAGTAATGGGTACAAGTCTGATTCCTGCCTCCTCCAGGTCAAAGAACCTGACCAACAGTTATCTTAACTGCCTCTCTCAGAAGCAAAATGCTGCAGACAAAGGTCAAAACTGCACTCACCTTTTTCCAGAGGAGGTGGATCGACTTCGAGTGTACCTGGGGGAGGCTCTGAGATGTGGGGATCGGGAGGAGTGACTGGAGGAATGGGTGCTGGCATAGGAGGAGCTGCGGGAGCATTCTCTCGGGGAGCTCCGGGCTGTGGATGGGACAAAACCGGACTTCTTCACCTCAGCGCACTCCAGACAAGGAGACTGAAATCCTCTGCAAGGGTTGGAGAATTGTGTTAGCACTGGGCTGCCTGCTGGTCTGGGGTCTCTGGCTAACACCGATCTCCCTCTCTTTGCCTCTAGTGATCTCAGAACCCTCTTTCAGCCTTTTACCATTCCAATGCCCAAAAACACTGTGGGGGAGGCTTGGGCTGGGGCTTATGTCTCTCAGCACTTTACAACCTCCTGAAAAGGGACAGTGGGCCTGGGCTCAGGGTCCTATGTAGGTAACGGTCACTGGAATTAAATATACTCTTTTATTCATAGGTATTTTACAGGTGTCTTTTATTTAGGACAAGTAGTAGTAATTTTCCATTTAAGATCATATTAATGTTTCCTGGTATCAAAAGTTTTTTAAAGTAGAAGTGAATGTGTATGTGGTCAAAGTAACATGGACAGCCCACCCTTGAATGGCAGGCTAAGCTGGGCAAGCAGGCCCACTTACACTCAGACTTTTTCTATCCATGGTTTTGCAATCACAGATTCAGCTAACAGTGGCTAAATAGCAGACACTGGTGGCTAAATCCATGCAGAGCAGAGAGAAATCAAGGGCTACTCTAACGTACTTGAGGGTCCTCGGGTTTGGGTATCCAGGAAATCGAGGTGGGTCCTGAATCCAATTCCCCAAGAATGCCAATGGGTGGTTGTGGTTCAAAAGGTATTTTGACCAGATTTTCATTTATCTGGGGTTGGTACCTCTACAGGAGTGTAAGAGTCAACCATAGCTAGTTTACATTCGGGAAACTGTATTGAGGATGGTTTTGTAGATGAGGGGAACTGAGACTTGAGGGTGGAGGGTCTTTCAAAATCACCCCAAGTACAGCCTTGTCTCCTGCATTCATGCCTTGCCTGGAACTATGCTGGGCTTCATGGGGCTTTCAATCAGGGCACGCTCATGGGCCAAAGGTCAAGTTCAGATCAATAAATATGGTTTCAAGATTCATCCGGATCCTGACCTCTGCTCTCCCCTCTAGTCTCAGCTTTTGGCCTTTTCCTCTTTTGGGCACTCCTAAGGGACTGCTGGTTCCTCCTGGGATATCCTTGACCCTCCTGTGTCTGCAAGCTTTCGAACATTCCCACAGCCTGGAATCTTCCCTCTCTTCACCTGACAGCTCCTCGTAGTTTAGGCTTTAGTTTGATCTCACTTTTTTCTGGGGAGCCTTCTTGGACACCCCTTAAGTTGGAGGGCTTGACCTCCAGTGTGTTACCCGGTCCCTAGCCCCTATGCTTACCCCACCCCCCTCTCTACATGGTTTATTTAGTCTTATAAATGCTGTCTCCTGCTTCCCCAGACACTGAGCCCTTGGAGAACAGGACTCATCTCTCTCTCTTGACACTACTCCAGCATGGGGCACGGATCCAAATACATATGTCCTAAGTCATCAATAAGTAGCTGTGAAAAAAAAAACAAAAACATTTTGAGCCTTTTAACATCCTAGGTACTTGAACAAGATCATCTCACTAAGTCCTTTCAACAACATTATAAAGCTGACTATTATTATCCCTGATTTATTGAGAAAATTCCAAAGAGCTAGTTAGTTGCTCAAGAGTATCCAGATTCCCAAACCTTGATCTGCCCAGTTCCAAAGTCTACGCATCCCCCACCTGCCCGGTCCCCCAAATGTCAGTATCTGGCTCTTCATACTAGGTGCTGATGTCTCCCCCACTCAGCCTTCTTCTCACAGCAGACATGACATCAATAATCATGGAATTAAAGACCATTTATTTTCAAAGTGAAAGGCTGAATCTAAATTTTTTGTTCATGTAGATAAAATTAAGCAAGTAACTTTTGGATGCAGCTCAGGCTTTCACTTCAGTTTGGAAGGCCAGTCTGTGTTTGAGCCCTGGCGCTGGCCCTTATTAACTGATGTTTTGGACTGCCCTGAGCCTCAATTTCCCCACTAGCTACCAGAGGGCTATATTAGCACCTGTCGCATAAAGGTTTTTATCAAGAGTTAAGTACCTGGCATACAGTCAGTGTCAGTAAATATTATAGCCTTTCCTGCTGTCACTGCTCCTCTCAGGTTCTCCTGCATAGAACGCTGAAGTATATCAGCAGTCACGTGTCCTCTCTCATCTGGGAACTTTCACTGCTGTTCTTGGTGACATTGACATTTGCTCTGACCCAACCTTGGCTCCCAGCCAAGCTTGGGCATTAACAGAGGCCAAGGATGTCCTGGGGCAGGCAAATCAGAAGCCAGGTCTACATGTGAATGCCAAGCTATTTGTCCAGCACTGGAGCTATGTGTTAGGGACAAAGGGCACTCTGTCCTTGAAGAAGCCGTTAACTGCTTCAATGCTAAGGTTTTTGCTATGGTATTAAAACCTTGACTGCTTGAACAGAAAGACTTCCACTGCAAGAAGAAGGGGAACCCCCCCCACTGACAGCATGGCAGAGTGTACCTGCAAATCTTCCCTGTCTCTGCATCCACCCCCTTGCATACACATGCCTAGGAGAAGGACAGTGACGTTTCTTATGTCTCCAGCACCAAGTACAGGGTCTGGCATTGGAAATGCCCAAGAGCAAGTTGAGGGATGAGTCACTGACTGAATAGACAGAATAAGTGACCAGTGAATTTTAGGAGTTTTTATTGTGACCTCCTCAGTGATTAGCATTCTGCTGTGATTTCTTGAGGAAGATGAGGAAGATAAGAGCATGGTGAAGTGCAGACTTGCAACTGGCTCACCACCCAACTTTCTGGAAGGGTTTTCTGTAAGAAAAACCACCTGTAGCAGGTTTGTTAAGATGAATAAGAAGTTGAGAATTCTCAATGGATAGTTTGATCTCTTTCTACCTAAAACTACACAGTGGGATATATGTGTGTGTGTGTGTGTATACACATATATATGTATATATACACGCATACATATATATACATATATGTTATAGACATGATATTTTATGTGTACTATATCTGTATATATAAAATTGGTACATATACACATATAGTCTGCTTGTATATAAATTATAATGTTTATATTACACTCATACAATGTACCTATGTATGCATTATATATATTTATATATATAAATACAATGCACCTAAACCATGCAGATTTCAACTGCCTGGATTCACATATATACAGATTTTCAGTCCTATACTTCCTTCCATATCCACCGGTTCTGTGCTTATGGCTTCAACCAGTTGTGGATGTTGGTGGACTGATCTGTGGATATGGAAATTGTGGATGTGGAGGGGCTATTATAAGGAACCGGGCACCTGAAAAGTTTGGTATCTGTACAGCAGGGGTGGAGTTTTAAGACCAAGGAAGAGTGGTAATTAAGGTTTGGGGGAAGTCAAAATTCTTTTTTTAAAGATGTATTTGTTTAGGCCAGAGGTGTGGCGGGTGAGAGGATTCACCAGAGACAGAATAGGGAGCAGAACAGGTGGATCATTGAAATCCACTGCTGAGGGGAGCAGCGGGGAGCCAGGAGAGGTGCACAGCACCATGCGGGGCACTCCCTAGCCAGGGATGGAACTCATGTTGCAGTGGCTACGGATAGTTTCACAGTGCTGCACTTTAACCCATTACGCCACCAGGGAGGGTCTGGAAGTCAAAATGTTTATGCCAGTTTTCAGTGGTGCAGGGGTCAGTGGCTCAACCCCTGCCTTGTTCAACAGTCAATGGTAGACATGTTTATATTTTATTGGGCTGATCACGTATGCTGATCACCATTAACACCTAAAGTCCATAGTTTACATGAGAGCTTATCTTGTGGACCCAGTGGGTTTTGACAAATGTGTATGTACCCACCATTGTAGCATCACACAGACTAGTTTTCACTTTCCTACAAACCTGCTCTCTAGCCCTGATAACCATTGGTCATCTTTTTTTTTTTTTTTAAAGATTATTTATTTGTATATACAGAACTGGGGTACAGGCAGAGGCTCAGGGGTGGTGAGAGGCTTCACCAGAGACAGAGTGGGGAGCAGAACAGGCAGAAGGATGAAGTACACTGCGGAGGGGAGCAGTGGGCGGGTCAGGAGAGGTCTGCTGCGCCATGTGAGTCACCTCCGGGTCAGGCGGGAATCGAACTCATGCGGAAGTGGCTTTAGCTTCTCAGTGCCGTGCTTTAACCCACTGCACCACCAGGGAGGGCCACCATTGATCATCTTTTTACTGTCATCATAGTTTTATCTTTTTTAGAACATCATAAAGTTAGAATTATTTACTATGTAACATTTTCCAGTTATCTTCTTTCATTTAGGATTAGGGCTTTAAGGTTCTACCATGTCTTTTCCTGACTTGCCAAACAACTGTCTGCTGCCTGGATGGACCACAGTTTATTTCTATGCTCACCTACTGAAGGGCATCTTGATGGCTTTTAAGTTTTGGCAATTACGGATAAAGATGCCATAATCACCTATGTGTAATTTCTGTGTGGACATAAAATCACAATGCTTTGGGGATAAAGTTAAGTGACAGTGATTTGACGTGAGTATAATGGCAGCCTTTCTCCTGAAACAGGAATTTCTAACTTTCCCCTGAGTTCGACATCTAGTAAGTGGGCCCCACCCATATTGGTAGTTTTGACATTGTTGGTAAAATCAGCATCTGCTTGGGCCCTCCCTGGTGGCGCAGCAGGTTAAAGCACAGCACTGAGAAGCTAAAGCCATTGCAGCATGAGTTCGATTCCCGCCTGCCCCGGAGGTGACCCACATGTTGCGGCAGACCTCTCCTGACCCACCCGCTGCTCCCCTCAGCAGTGTGCTTCGTCATTTTGCCTATTCTGCTCCCCACTCTGTCTCTGGTGAATCCTCTCGCCGCCCTGCACCTCTGGTCTGTACCCCAGCTCTGTATGTATAAATAAATAAATCTTTAAAAAAAAATCAACATCTGCTCTTGCCTGTACAATCTCCATTCCTCCTCCTGATATCAGTACCTGGCTGTTCCTTCAGAGAACCCAAGTTTAGTGTGTATGGGAAGATTTGAGTCTCTAATCCTGACGTGAGCACCTGAACCCCATTTTGCTGAAGTTTTGAGAAAAGAGGCATTCTCCCTCTGTTGGCTGACTAAGCTGATAGTCTGTTCAGTGAATGGCATATTTGCCAATGCTTTGGAAAGACCTTTGCTTGAGAATAAAATCAATAGAGAGGAGAGCAGAGCTGAAAAGATGTAATGGGAAATACCCAATGCATTGAAAATTCCCAGTGATATATTGTTGCGCTCCTGGATCCAGCTATACCTGAAGCTGTTATCTCTGGATTTCATTCCCCAAAATTATGCCATTCAAATTGTGTGTTCACTTCCTTGCAAATAAAAGAATCATGGATGTGGCCATGTGGTTAAGATGAGAGACTGAGAGGGTGGGGCTAAGGCGGACTCTCCTCCCACCAGATTCACTGACCTTGACTCTCTGCCCCTGCTGGTGGGGGAGAGATTCTCCAAAGCGGCCCCCTTGTTCTGGGGTGAAGAGGTGGTGAAGGAGTTCCCTGAATCAGAGGTGTTGCCACTGTGGAGTTCCCGGCTCTTGCTTAGGCCCCCAGTGGGGCTCCCCTTCTCCTGACCCCGCGACCTGGCTGAGCTGATTTGCGTGGAGGGTGGCGAGGAAGTGTCGTTGCCTGAGTCATACTCCTGGGAGCGTCCTCGAGAGGTGGCAAGCGGGCTGGCTGTTTTGGTAAAGAGGTCAGCAGACCCCGACCCAGTGATCTGAAAGCAAAAACACCCGTTGGACACTGCTGATTGCGGGGTCTGTGGACTGCGTCTAAATAACCAAGAAATGTTTACCGTCATGATGCACTGTAACGAAAGGAAAGAGAGAGAGAGGAGAGGAGAGAAGAGACGCCAAAAAACAAAAGCACAAATTCCTGAAAGAATACCACAGAAAGGAGATTGTTTTACCCCCTTCTAGGATAACTGGAAAATTTAGGTATCATGCAGAGAAAAAGCATGCGATCCAGATTAAACAAAAGAAAAAGAAAATTATACAAAATTTAATTTCTAATGAATTAACTCAAACAAAAAGACAACTTAATAGAAAGGGGGGTTATAAACACCCTTAACCTAAAACAATAAGTAAAATAAAAGAAGGGCAAAAAGAAAACAGGGCTATGGGCCTGGAAAAATTATATCTTGAAACTCGAAAAAGGAGATAAAGCCAAAATTTTCAACGTCAACCAAATCCTCAATGAATTAGACTACTTTTTTTTTTTTTTTAAAGAAAAAGTTGCTTAAGTAGAGACAAATGTCACATGGGGAACAGAAATGAAATAAAGATGAGCGTTTATATATATATATATAATATAAAGTCAAGGTCACAAAAGGACATTTTAGTCATTTTTAACAAAAGGGGAAAAGAAAGGAGGGCCAAAAATAAACAAATAAATAAAAAATGGACGTCAAATAGTCTGACTGAAAACAAAGGCAAAAAAAAAAGCTCTCTACAGGTATCTTGTGTGTCCTTTTCCCCCTGGAGAAGGTAGCTAAGGCTCTCGAGTGGCTTCTAATAAATTCTCTCATGTCTTTGCGGATTATATCCACTTACCAAGCAAGAACTCCTCCTTTAGTAGGTAGGTAAGGTGTAAGAGAAAGGGAAGAGCGGGCAACGTGAGTCCATCATTAGAGTCGCAAATGACAAGAAAAAACACACACCTTTCTGTACATCCTCACACTTGGCTCTGAACTTCAGAGTTGGTTTGCAGTGTCATTGACGGGTGAGGCGTGGTTTTCTCAGTAGGGGGACCTCACGCCATCAGCACTGACCTGGCCGGTCCCTGAATGCCCAGGTTGGAGTGGGGAAACCCTTGCTGAATTTGCAAAGGGGGAGCTGGAGCTTGCATCTGCCTGGGCGTCAGGTGAAAGGGAGGAGGGAAGAAGGTGCTCCTTGCAAAGGCCTGGGAGATTTGGCTTTGGGGTGATGGGAAGGAGAAGGGGTCCCCAGATTCCTGTGCAGGGCAGATCTAGGTGAAGGAGGAAAGGAGGTGGTGGAAAGCTGGGTCTTGGAAAGGAAATGGTGTGTTTAGCAGCATAGTAGATGGCTTTCTTTAAGCGTTCAGACCAGTCTCTGGAGGGGACGACACAGTGGGTGTGGTCCTGGCTTCTCTGCCACAGTATCAGGCATAGCTGTGGGCAGAAGGGACCCGCCTGGGCCTCCTCCAGCGGTCACCATCGCTAAGGTGTGGGAAAGTGTGGGACAGAGCGTGCCGCCTGGAGCCCACTTTCCCCAAGACTACTCTCTGGTTATCTGAGACTCCAGATTCTCCGTTTATAGGGCCCCTGAGCCCACTTCCATGCCTCTGGGGACTCCTTCACAGATCTGTTCTCCCGGGAATACAGCATGCTTCAAGTGCATGCACCCCAAGAGCATTTGTTCGGAACTTAGGTGTTCAGGCCTAGATGTCCATGGGCCTGCCAGCAGCCCGTCTCGGTGTTGGTTGGTGGAAGAAGTGGGAGGAGAAAGGAAGGAGGTCCCCCCCCCCCATTGCCATGTTATAACCTAGCTCTGTGAGGGTCTGAGAATCTAAATTTCAATCTGACTTTCTAGATCACTTTGCAGGTCTATTTGCGAAAACAAGAAAACATACTTCATGTAAGTTTGTTGGCTGCCTTGATTTGTAAACATTCAGACCTATCACTAGTGCAGGCCTCACCATCAGGGCCTGCTGCCCTCTGCACTTTATCTCCACAACATCCTTGGCCTAGATGGGGGGAGGTGGCATTGGAGCTTTCTTAAGAAATTCCACCTTCTCAGCAAGTGCTGTGAGGGGGACACAGAAACACCCCAGAACTACAGGAATAAGAGATTAGCTCGGCTGTCTGGCAGGTCACATCCTGCAGCCAAGCAGGGGGCTTCCTTTGTGGATTCTCCCAGGAGCCCTTGCACACAGGCCAGGTGATGGGCCAACTTTACCGATTCTACCCAGCGCAGCTGCCACATTCTGCTTGGTGAGCTGGTTGGCTTTGCTGGGGGAGAAGGGACCTCAACGAAATAGGGTTGCCCCAGTGGAGTTTTCTAGAGTGAGACGTCTTTCAGGATGATGTAAAGGTACTGTTTCCACTCAGTTGCCCCGTCTGGGTTTCCTGTTTGCACATTGGATGCCCCAGCTTTCCCGCCTCTGGCAGTTCATGGGAAACATGCTTCTCAGCTGCTTCTGTCAGGACTGAGAAGCGTCGTGCTGGGTGGCTAGGTGCTGGGCCCAGGGAACCTTAGTCTCAGAGATGGTGAAAGTCTGGTGGCCAGTGAATCAGCAAGTCCTTTCGGAGGGGACCAGCTAACTCCCATGAGTTTTCTTCCATGACCTTGTGCCTTCTACCTGGATCGCCTGGGTTGGATCTTTCTCTCCCAGATACTTGTTACTAGTTTTCATTCTCACTTTCAAAGTGTCTTCCCTGGTCCCTCATGGGTCCTCCCCGGAAGGGGTTCCTAAGCATTAGACCCCATCAGGGCTAGCAGATATAGAAGGGGACTTTGCCTTCTTTTCCTTCTCAACAACGCCATACCCTGACCTCACAGGGACACTTTCAGAATGCTCCTCCATGGCCATAATCATTATTCACATTCAACTTCTGTGATTAGGACTGAGAATTCATAAGGCATCACACTTTTCCATCATCGCCAGGCAACAGAGATAAGGGTATTACTGAAATATTCTTACTGGATTGTACTCAGCACCTGAAAATACCAACATCTCTTGCTTGCTTAAAAGTCCCATTTCTAAATTCTTTGACCTAAATGGCAATGTTCTTTACAACTAGCCCTGTGTACGTCACCAAACTTCTCTCTTCCACATACCCGACAATGACCTCCATGACCTAAGCCAATCGATTAGATCTTTCTTGGTTCTGCCACCACATCATATTCTTCCCACCCCAGGCCATTTGCACAACCCGCTTCACATGGCGAAATGTATTCATCCTTCAGGTCACATATCACCACCTCTGGGCAGCGTTCTTTTATCCCTTAGGTCAAGGTAGCACAACATACTCTACTTCACTCATCCATTCAACCTTTCATTCATGCATTCCAAGATGAGTGCCTTTTGCCTGTCACCACACTCCCACTCAGAGGGGTACGTGTTAGCTTTGTTTCCTGTCTGCCCATCAGGGTGGTGGGCATTTGTTGAAGAAGCTATGTATGACTGGTACAAGGCTATAGCCCTGTGCCCGACTGAGCCTGGCACAGGTCAAGAACTCAGTGACTCTTGCAGAATGAACAAAGCTGCCCACAGTCCCTTGGGGTCCTGGGATGGGAGGCCTGGGCCTGGCCTAACTTAATAGATTCCTGAAGATGGCTGGGTGACCTGACTCTGGTGGGGGTCAGCTGGGTGACTGCAAATTTAGGAACTGGTCACTTTTTAAGACAAGGCTGGTCTCCATGACATAATTAACATAGTCTAGGGGCTTGAGACCAGCTCAGGGCTTGGATGTGAGAGCTAGGAGAACCAGGTGATCTGTGACCGAGGGAAGGAATAACCTCTTATCTTCCTCCTGGCTTTTCTCAGTCACAGGACCCTCAGGGAAGCACACCAGATCTCCAGCTACAGATTCGCGGTACACAAACTTCAGCGAGGGGACACGCTCCAGACCAAAGAAACCTTCCTGCTGAGACTAACTGCACTGGGACTCCTTCCTTCCTACACCCTCTGCTACTCCGGGGGTCTGATTAAAAGGCGGCTTGGTCTGGCTGTTTGCAAGCAACTAGGCTGCTGGCTCATACAGTAATTTTATCAGATTATCCAAAGGGGTTCCTTCTGGGTCAGGAAATAAGAAAAGGTGGCCTGTCTGGACAAATTAGAAAGGAGATATGCATACAAACCATCCCTTGGGGAGGGGTTTGTTTCAGGACCCCCTTGCACACAAAATCAGAAGATGCTCAAGCCACGTTCCTTTATTTTAAAATGGTGTGGTATTTGTACATAACTTACACAATCTTCCCGCACACTTAAACGCTGTGCACACAGTCCTTATACTCTGTTGTTTAGAGAATGTCCATGCTCAGGACAGATGCAGCCACCATTACCCTAACTACATAGCTCGTATTTTTACCCATGCTCGACGGCATCCTTAGATACAGAACCTGAGGGTACGAAGGGCCACCTGTGTGTACCTGGCTTGACTAAAACAGCCCAAGTCAGCTCCAAGGCCAGTTGCCTTAGTTCAGGGCACACGGGTGTAAGGACATAATATCCCTGGCGAATATTGAATATAGAAATCTTCTTGCTCTCTTTAACCCCCTTAGAACACTACTTTGGGGGAGGGCAGGGGAGAGGGCATGTTCTGAAAATATTCTCTATTTGAGCTGAACTCTACTTGGTTTGTCTTTGCATTTTAATGACTCATTAGAGATATCTGCATGGTGTAGCGACCTTTTATTCTCAGACTCTGGCTTCTCTGGGCTCTCCCTTCACCCCCCAAAGTGGAGGAAAGATCTGGCAGTCCAGGGCAGGATGAGCTTGTGTGTGTGTTTTTTTTGGGGGGGGGGAGAGGGCTGAGAGCCGCGAGAACTCAAGAAGACCCTCAAATTCCAGGCGTCCAGACCAGCACACAATAGCGGCTGAGGCCTCACCTCTGCCCGCTCATCTCTGATTGTCTCCTTCCTAGCCAGACTCTCTTTTTGTCACTAACACGCAGTGGCTGCTGACTCGATGCTGACACCACAGGAGGCTCCCCCGTGCTCCCCCTCGCCCCCATCCTCATTTAGATAATAAGCCTTTCATCTTTCAAGAGCCCTCTTCATCCACTGGGAATTCCTCCTCTGTGCCTGCAACACCCACTGCCCCTGTACCTCACGCTCCTCACTCGACCTCATCTTGGACCCCTGAGGTGCAGCAACAATGTCCTGTCAGGACCGGACCCCGTGTAAGACCTGGGCCCTCAGCCAGGGCTTACCTTTCCGTCCATCCTACCCTGTGCTCTGCCTCGGGCTCACGCTGCCTTTCGGGTCTTCACATGCTCCTACCTTTGGAACAGGGCCTGAAATTCGCCCCCCTGCAGGATCTCCTTAATCACAGAGTAAATGATACCCTTTAATTTGAATTCTCCCAGAAAACGAGACAGGAATTGGTGGGCTTGTAGTTTATCTGAGAGGGCCAGGAGCCTCTGTGGGAGTGAGGAAGTGAGATGGGAAGACGAGGAGCCACTGTAAGAGAGGTACCAAGCGGCGGCTGGACCTTCTTTGCTGGGGTCACGCTGAGACCCTCATCCCAGAATTAATCCTGAATGGGGACTGAGAGAGCTGGGGTATTTGTGCCCCGGTTCTCTACCACTCATGAGTAGTAGTCTGCACTCTGGGGGTCTGGCCGCTAGTAAATCCAGATGCCACATTTGGGGAGCACGGTCCTCGGGAGCTGGCCTACATCACCTGGAAGCCGGAAGTTGACAGCGTGCCCGGAAGTGGGGAGGGGTCGGGGCACACGAAGCCGCCATGCCTCGACGCTCAAAGCCACCGTTGGAAACGGACGGCCACATTAGCTTTGTCTCAGCCATGCTCTCTGCAGCACACTTCATAGGTTTGACAATAAATCGGAATGAACTGCCAGCACTGTAGAATGGGATGGCGCTGAAATAATAAGATCTGGCAGTATCAGATCCACTTCTTGGTGGGACATCAGTGGTTGGAGGGTGATTACCACTGCCCCTTTAGGATGCAGCGAGAGGGTGTTGGGCCCCGGCCCCTGAAGCCACTGTTCCTTAAGCCTGGTCCCGGGAATGGCTAAATTTAGGACCCCCTGTTCTACGTGTGTTGTTACCTGATCCTGTATGTCCCATCTCTCCCAGAACCAAGAAACGGATCCCTCCATCTTCCCCAATTCTGTCCTTCCCATCTGGGACCTTTATCAGTGAAAGGAACCAGCAGGCCAGAGCTGTCCCTTGGGCCAGACCACAGAATTATTACAAATGTCCTTCTGGTTGGGGACGGTTAATTTTCTTTTTTTAAAGGACTAACTGCTTTTTACAAACTTAACGCCAGTGAGAGGAAGCAAACGTTTTCTATTACCCTCTTAGCCTTCTCCCATGTGAAATTCCAATTTTGTTTTTTCCTTTTGAACTGTAAGTTTGCCTCATCTCCTTGTTCCTTAATCTCCTGGGTGTGAACACTTGGGTTTTCCCCATAAGTAATTAAATCCCCGACTATGAATCCCACCTCCTGGCGTTTCATGGGGAGCCCCCTCAGTCCTCTAGGGAAGCCAGCACTCTTATTTATTGTTTTTGTTTCAAATCATTATTTAATCAAGAACAGGGAAAAAAGGCAACCTCTCACTTACACTTCAAAATTTAATTTCAGTTGAATTCCGAGATCAAGAGGCAGCACGGCCTAATAGGTTACAAAAATACAATCAAGAAGAGAATTCCAATTAAACTGAACAAGTCCATTTACTGAGCTTCAAATGGCCCCATGGAGAGAGATGGCTATAATTTTTTTTTCTTTCCCTGCCATATGGGGGACTAGAAATTCTCTTGTGAATCTCGAGCTGCCTGGCAAAGCTTTTAGCTAGAGGGTTCTGGTTATTCCTTAAAAAAAAAAAAAAGCTTTTGTTTCACAAAGACATTAAGTTTATTTTCCTTGCTGTTGTTCATCTTCCTTTGCAAACTAATTAGGAAGACAGCAAAAAAATGGCTCCATTGACCTGTTGGGAGTTCATTTGGGAGGAGGGGTGGAGGATGGAGAAAGATGGAGAAGAGCTGGGGATTGTGGGATGATGACAAGGTCCTTTAGGGCTGAGACATCTCACAGGACTGTACTCTGCTGTTGACCTTGGACTCGGGGGGAGGGAATCTACTCTCCTCTGTCCATCTGTCCAGTGGAAGACCAAGGGCAGGCATAGAGGCATCAGCTTGGTTATTTCTCTGGAGTCCCTCTTAATGCTCCTGGCCCCTGCATTCTTGAAAATCTCGACAAGGACTCAGGCAAATTTTTCACCAGCCCCAGTTGAAGCGAGCAAAAGTTAGATTTGATGCAATGAGTTTTTCATTTAGTGCACTTGCTTTCAAAGCTCCTCCTTTCTTCTGATGCCTGTCTGTCCCAACTTTTCTGCTGGAAAATATGCTTTCGTGATAGAAAGTGCTAGTTTTCTTTTGTCCATCCTTATTTGGAAAAGTAAAAGTTGACAATGCCAGGCTGCTTTGCATGAAAAGAAAATAACTGGCCCCACAGTTTCCCGGGGTTCACCCCTACTTCTGCATTTTCATTCCTCTCCTCTCCAAACTGCCTCTCCTAGGCAGAACCCCGGGTTCATCAACCATGCTGAGGTCCTAGTGGGAAGTGTGAAGGCCTGGACCATCCAGCCACTCTCTCCAGCTTCATTTCCTCTGCAAAGCAGAACCTACCTCCACCCTACCATTCTCTTAGGCTTTTCTGAAGCTCACCTGAGATCTTGGCTATGACTAAATTTTTTGAGGCCAAAACATCATGCCTGGGTTTAATGAAGCCATGGTGATGCCAAATATTAGAAGCTACTGTCGTTCGAATGTCATGTACCAAACACTGGACTAAGTTATCCATACAGAGCAAACAACCCCTGAGGGCAGGGACCTCATCCTCTTGTTCACTGCTGTCCATCTGGTGCCTGGAACAGCACCTGGCGTGTGAAGGTATCTTTTCCATCCTTGTAACTACAGGCACCCGTAGCTTAATGACAGGGAGGCATTCTGAGAAATGCATAATTGGTGAGTTTGTATCATGTGAACATTACACTCTAGATGGTGGAGCTGCTACCCAGAGGCTAGAAGGTAGAGCCAGTTGGGACCACTGTCATATATTCAGTCTGTCATAGACCTAAATGTCATTAAGTGATACATGACTGTATCCAATGAGGCAACTATGATTACTAGCCAAGGTACAGATGAGGACCAGAGAAGTGATATGACATGAAGGACTCATATAAGTTTAACCTATGGACTCTGAGGTCAGGCTCCAGTTAGAGGAGATTTAACAGAGCACCCCATGCAACAGGGATGGGGCTCAGGCAGACCTTTAGGGCACCCAACTCTGTCAAGTAATCTGTTCTCCACGCTATCAGTGTAAGCTGAAATCATGATTAATACCAGCATTCCTTCCTCCCAGTTGGTTTATATAGCTAAGTCATTTTCTTCCCTGAGCCTCATTTTTCCCATTTGCACAACAGTGATAATAACCTCATCTACTTCAAAGAACTGTTTGTGGATCCGATGGGGGGAAAATACTGTATAAAGTATGTGACAGTGCCTGTGACAGAGAGCATTTCCTTTTCCCTCTATTCATCAGTCATCTTAAGCTGGTAAACTTCTATTCATCCTTCAAAACCCAGCTCAAATGTTCCTTTGCTGTCTCAGACAACAGATAACATTGTTTGGTCCTCTACTACATATTGTACTTGCTTCCACTGCTGTCAAGGGTGATGTTTAAAATATTCAACAACTGGTTGAGTATGTATATTGTCCTATCATAATGTAGCCGGCTTTTGCACTGAAGAGATGCTACTTATTACTCTGTAGTTGTACGAATGTCTAGAAAGTGTCAGTGGAGGGAAGGGATGGTTAAGTTGATTGGGGGCAGGGGGTGACAGGGTTTATTTACTAACTGGGCATTAGGTATTTGGGTATTTTAACAACTGTAGGTGCCGTATTGGTACTTACCACTCAGTCTCAGTCCCAATTACAACACTTATCTCACTGTATGACAGCATTCTGTTGAATGCTAGATTGTGAGCACTGGTGCTCAAGGTGAGTTTTAACAAGGCCTGTTTCACGAAGACAGTTTTACTCAACTGTCTGTCTCCCCAGGGTCTTGAACAGAGCTGGTTATGTGGAGAAAAGGAATATGAGTGAGCTGTGAAGGGTCCCTGCTCCTTGGGACTTGCCATTTGGGTTTAGGTCCTGACCAGGCAAAAGGACATCAGGTTATCTTTATCTTACTAACCAAGATTTCAATATGACAGTAGACAACTTTGCATATTCATATATGCAAATACACACCTTGATATAATGCTCTTGATTTTTAAAGAGTTTGTGTCTGTGAAAACCAGCAATGGAGTGTGGTGGGGACCATGGCATCAAAGAACTCTTGTTCATCTCCAGAACCCCAACTTTGCCCTGGAATTCTATCACCTTCCTAGACTCCAACCTTCATTTCCCATGTAGCTAACTCCTGTTCATCTTTATTTTCCCACCTAGTGGTCATCTACCCCATCCCCGATCGCCTTCCCTGACAGCTTACCTCCCATCCCACCTCAGCATCTCCACATTAGTTGTTGGGTATTGCCAGTGATGGTTTTATCTTGCCTGTGTTCCTCATCAGAAGGCATTCTAAAAGTCCTATGAGAGCCCGATCCTTTATAGATGTGCACTAGATACTGGTGGACTTGATGTATTACTGAAAATGACTTCACTGTTCTTTCTCTTTAACAAAGGATGTACGGAACCCAGAAGCACGAGAAGAAGGGGTCCCCATTCTCATACTGACTCTTCCCGACTAGCCTGAACTCAACTACACGACCATCACCTCTACCGCCACTGCTGCTACCACTGCCACTTCTACTGATAAGACTATTGCTGGTACTGTCGTTAGCAGCCAACAGCACATAACATGCAGCTCTTGCTTGTTATAGTCTACAAGCTTTACTTATACCAAGTTATCGAATCTTCGTAACATCCCTCTTAGGAGGTAAGTCTTAGTGTGAGCCTCATTTTGCAAATCTGGAGGAAATGTGGGCACAGCGTGTGCATGTCACTCACTCAGGTGCCACAGCTGGTAAGGCAGAGCCAGCATCTGGAACGCCGCCCTTAGAGCACTACTGTGCTGAACTTTGCCCCATGCCAAGGCTGGCCTCAAGAGTTTGTGTTACATTGCTTCTGTTAAACAAAGCTTTTGGAGAAGAGACTTGCTATCTGCATGTATTTTTTTTTAAGACTTTTTTTTAACAGATAAGGGAAAGACTTAGATATCTATCCTGTACAAGAACCTGTATGAGGCTGCATTATTGTAATCCTTGTAATCCTATGACTTGTCATAGCCTGTGGAAATCATTTCTCTTCTAGGAGCCTCAGTTTCTCCTCTTGTAGTCAGGACACTGAACTAGGTGAGCTCTCTATGCTTCTCCTTCCTAGGGGCAGATGACCTTTCAGCTCTTCTGCATGGGGCTGGACCTTGGGAGGACATTGAGGTTTCCAGAACCAACAACCAATCTGGGATCTCACCAGCTGCTGTGGAAGGACCTTCCTTCTTTGGTTTGGACAACACTCAACTTTTTTTGCAACTTCTAGACAGACAGGACCTGTTACCCATCACAGTAGTGAGAAAGCAAAGGCCAGTTGCTCCCAGTGTCACTTTTTAGTGACGCCCTATTGGGCCACGGTGATCAATGTCCATGACCAGGGAGACTGGGGGATTTCCTAACTTACATGTTCTTTTATTTTTTAAAGATTTATTTATTTATGCATACAGAACTGGGGTACAAGCCAGAGGTTCAGGGGCGGTGAGAGGATTCACCAGAGACAGAGTGGGGAGCAGAACAGGCAGACAGACAAAATAATACTGCTGAGGGGAGCAGTGGGTGGGTCAGGAGAGGTCTGCTGCACCATGTGGGTCACCTCCATGGGCGGGGATCGAACTGGAGCTGAAGTGGCTTTAGCTTCTTAGTGCTGCGTTTACCCATTGCACCACCAGGGAGGGCCCCTACACATGTTCTTTTATCTCTTATTAAGCCATAGTTTAAACTTGCTTTCATCCTTGCCTGGAGACCAGACCTGGGCTAATCTGCCCACTTCCGAGTTGAGGAAGTTGAAGCTGGGAGGGGTAAAAGAATAGGCCGACCAAGTCAAGAGCGAACCTATGGCCTTCAGACTCTGCCATTCAGACTCTGCCTCTCGTAGGGTATTCTGGGAGGGGGGATTGCAGGTGGGTACTCCCTCTGCAAATCCTCTGCAACCAGAGGCATCTGACAAAGAGCTGGGGAGAGTTGTACATGGTTTCAGGTGGGTAGAGGACACAGACATTACTAGGCCCTGGTGAATCAAGGTGCTAGGCAGGTAAAGAAGAGTTTCCCCAATTCACTGCATACGACTGTGGTGTCCTCCATTGTTCACCATCTCATTCTCTTCCTTGACCTTCCTGTAAGCACCCCTGGACTCTTCCTTACTTCCATCTCATCCTGTCTAGAGGAGCAATTCTCTTAAGTCTTCAGATTCACCTGTAGCTGGAGGGGAGAGGTCCCTCCCCAGCTGGCAGCTGTGACTGCAGACTTCGGCCACACAGACTCTCTTACTTGTCTAACTCTACTTACTTGTCTAACTCTCCCATACTTCATCTTTTTGGCATCAACAACCTTGTATGAAAAGTGGTATTGTTTCAAGTTTGAAAACAGGTTCAAAGAGGTTAAGCCATTTGCCCAACTCATCTAGGACATGCAATGCTAGGATTGGGATTTAGATCCAACTACCTGAAACTTCCAGGAGGCAAACTACCTACTCCTTCTTCCTGACCCGAGAGAGCAAGGCAGGATTCCACTCAAAGCCGGCTTTAAATCAGATTCGCTTCTTGCTTTGCTTTGTGGCTTTATCCCAGACCTTAACCTCTCTGAGCATTGGTTTTTCTGTCCCAGGTGTGTGGGAAGAGTGAGAGCAGCTGCTGTCCCAATCCCTGAGCCCTGGTATGGACACATGTAAGGACAGTAGGCTCCTTGAAGGAAAATTCGCGTCCAAAGCAAGGCAGTGTTATACAGGTGAAATCAAATCCCAGCTGCTAGTCAATGGTCAATACTGCAGGCTAACTGATAGCAGAGCTTCACTGAGAAGCTGGGTGCTTCTATTATGTCAAAGACAAAAGTCCCCACCCCCCAAAAGAAACACTCGCCTATTGAGTCTCCCGCATGCATTCCTGCCACTGTCACTCTGGAAACCGGTATGTATTTTTCAACATTCCCCTATTAAAAAAAGTCTGCGTATTTTAGCTTGTCTCCCTCTTGCAAGCCCAAACCCCCAAGCTGAACGCTGCCAAAGGCTGGCGGATGACAACTTGCTTAATCAATATGAGGTCTGGTCTACAGCCATACCACCCTGAACGCGCCCGATCTCGTCAATCTGAGGTGTGAAAGCAGTGGGCTAGTTATCCAAAACTGCATTCACTGCCCTGGACTCGTGCCTCCACCCCCCAGTGCCGCGGCCAACCTGGCAGAGGGCTGCGCAGAATACTTACTACGCTCCTGGATGCCAGGCAGCTGAGCTGGAGGGGCCGGCTGGGCAGGTGGCTGGACCGGGCCTCGGGGCTGGCCGTGCAGAGGGTCTTGGGGCAGCGGGCAGAGTGCCTTCGGCGGGACTTCCGCCTTTCCTCGGGGGACCGGCCGCGGTGCCTGGGGGTAGGGCGATAAACCTGAGGGTCCTTTGAAGGGGACCATGGCAGAGAGGTGTTGAGGATCTGAGATGCTTCGTGTGCACACCCATGCAGCCCTCCGCCCATCGTCCACCTGCCCATTCGTTCATTCTTTGTCTCCTTTATACACTTAATACATGTTTATTCATGGATCTCACACTGTCTGGGGGTTGGGAATGCAGCTGTGAAGACAGAAAGCTGTCTGTCTGTGTCTGTGCGTCTGGGTGTGTTCATCTGTGTTTTCATGTGCTTGCCTATAAACATAACTGCGTCTATCTGTGTGCCTTTGTGTACGTGGCTTTACCATCTGTGAAACAGAGGCGTCCTATTGACAGTCACCCAAACTTTTGGGAAAAGAACAGCTGACAGAAATGAAGACGATGCTGTCTGCACGCTTGTCAGATGTCAATCTGGCTGCCCTGTGTCTGGGATGGAAACTGAAGAAATCTCTGCCTGTGAGCTCTGAGCCACAGTCTAAGAAAAAAAAAAAAAACACCTGATGGATTTTTCTGGTGCTGTCGATGCCCAAGGGCTTTGGCATGCCCTCTACATACAGCTTGACATCAAGGACAGACCAGGGATTACTTTTCCAGTTTGCAGATGAGGGAGCTGCGGGTCTTGCCTGAGGTCACACAGCTTGTAAGTGGCGGACCTGAGCCAAGGCAGCATTTTCTGCCCCTGTAGGAACAGATACCTGTAGTGTTTGTTCTGGAGCACCCTGCTATCTGCTCTAGGGCTTCTGCATCACATTTCTACCAGTGTGGGGCCTGAGCTTGTTCCCTTGCTGGCTGGAGGGTCACTTGGCCCGGCAGGCACTCGGAAGCACAGGTGGCCAGACCACAGGAGACGGACGGCAGGAGGGCTGGGTCACCCTTGGCCCGAAGAGGTGACTTTCAGGGGAGGGAGAGCCCAGCGTCCTGGGCCCTGCAGGTACAGCCTGCACCATCCTCTGGCCCCGGCCAGCAGGGCTAGCTCTCTGGCACCGGGCTCCAGCTGAGTCACATAGGCCTGGGCCATCCAGGCTCGGCCCCTCACTGGGACCTGGCTCGGTTCCCTTTGCCACCAAGACGCAGTGTTCTCCGCTGGAACCTAATAGTGCTGCTGAATCCAGTTCGTCAGTGCCCTCCAGACATAACCAGCTGGAGCACGCCTGTGCTTCAGCAAGCGTGTTTACTGAAGGAGGGGATGCAGCCACACGTCTCTGGACCTGGTGCTACAGCAAACTCTGAGGGGTCTGTGGCAGGTGACTCAGGGGGCTGTTTAAGGCACTGGGGCTTTGCTCTGGATTGGAAGTCGTCAGAAAGCAGAAGTCATTCCCCGATGGGGTGTCTATAGATCTTGCCCAGGAAGCAGAGACCAGACCGAGGCCAGGACTGGAGCAGGTAAGGACACATCAGGTGACTGGGACAGAGATGCCGGGCTGCTTTTGTGTGCTGGACGATGCTTGTGTTCTGTCTGGGCTCGCGGCCGAGTCTTGTTTTTGTTTTGATTACTAGGTGCCACAGAGCGTTCACCGGCAAAGTTCTTAGCAGTTGCTGATGTGCGACAAGAATGCCAGCCTCGGCCTCCCTGGCTGACAGCACGAGGTGCCAGGGCCGCTTTCTCTTCCTGCACCGCCTTGTCTGCACATTCACACCGGGTGGGGAGATGTCAAGTTTGCCAGCACTGGACCCGCGTCTGAATCAGCCCAGAATGTCTAGACAGTGGGTCTAAGGACTGTCAGAAACTTCCACGGTGACCCCAAAGTACAGCCAAAGTGGAGGCGCTCTGGTCTTGCTTGGCGGCAGTAATGGGATGAACTGGATAGAAATGTAGCTCACGTGTTGGCGCGGGCAGAGGGGCATTGCGACGACTGTGTCTTCTCCTTCTCCTCCTCTTCTCCCTCGCCCCCATAAACACTCTGATTTGACTGAGATGAGGTCAGTCCAGGACAGTGAACTCTGACCCCCGGAGCTGGCCTGTACAATTGGGTTGGTCTCTACATTCCTGATAGTGTCTACAATTGCAAGCATCAAGGACCACAAAGCCCCAGCTCCTTCTTAGAACCGAGAATCCCACCCACCAAGACTTCTCCATGTGCAAAAGGGCCAGGTGAGGGGAGACCTGACTTCAAAGGGCCTCCCAACTTGGTGCTCTGTGCTGTGTGACCTTCCACAGATTACTTGGCTTCTCTGTGCCTCCAGTGACTCTCAGTGACAGCGCAACTCCAGAAGTCCCAGTTTCCATCCCAGCCCTGTCTGTTAGCTGCTGACTGTCTAACGAGTTCCTTAGCTGCCTCTCTCCCTCATCTTTCAAATGTGGGTGACAAGAGTCCTCCCGTCATGGTGGGGTTTACAGGCAGATGGCAAGTGGACAGCACCTTAACACTCAGCACCTCAGCGCGCTGTTCCAGGAGCAGAGGAAGCAGTTAGTAAGCGCCGTCATTATTGCTCACTGCGTGGGGGCTGTGAGTCCCTTTCTCTGGAGGGAAGTGACCGGGGCCTCTGTCCCTCTGTACGTTGCAGCTGGGCAGTGGCTGGACAAGGACTCTGGGGTGCAGGTGGGGTGGGTGTGGGTGTGAGGGTTACCTGCTCCCGCAGCTTGAGGAGCGGGATTCGGAGCTCTGGGACCGGGAGGGGCAGCGGTGGCGGCGGCGGCGGTGAGACTTTCGGGGCCGGCTTCGAGATCTTGGGGAGTTGAGAAGGATCCAGTCAGAGGAGGAGAGA
>NW_004567130.1:13532222-13548134 GCF_000260355.1 Condylura cristata
GGTGCCTCAGGGCCTTCCCACCCTGCTGGAGGCAGGCCTGAGACTACACCCACAATTGGAATGTCACCTCCATAAGTCACCTCTCTGTCATCTACAGCAGGAGTCTTAAGTTAAGACAATTTCACTAGTCTGTCACATAAGGAGAATCAATCAGGCACTAAAAGAACATCAACCAGAGAGCAGGGACTAAAGAAAGTTGTGACTTTGCCCCCAGAATAGTGCTGAATCTTCTCACTCTTGAAAGGAAGGTAGAAATAGAGATCTTTATGTAAACTTTTGCTGTTTGAAATGGAGGCTCACTGTTGTTTTTGAAGACTCTGTTTTGCAAATAAAACACATTAACAGAGTAAATTAGGCCTGTGAAAGCTCAGACCTGGAAAAGTAAGTCCAGATTCTAAGCCTGGGACCAAAAGTCAGATTCTAGTGAATCGCAAACATCACCAGTAAACATGAAAAAAGAGCGATGACTACCTCTAACAACTGCAGAATGTAATATCGTAATGACCGCAAAGGAGCAGCAGCAATGGCCTCTGAGTCGAACGGGCAGTACCGACGGTTTGGGCCAAGCCAGTGGGAGCTAGAGATGGCTCTACGGGGACGTTTCCCAGTTTTCCCAACGGACTCGGGCTTTGCACTATGCTACTCACCCCGTTTCTCTCTCCTGCTTAGCCCCTTCCCACTGCCCTGATGTCAAGTGCAAACCCAGGTCCAGCACCCCCAGCTGTCAGCCCAGCCCAGCTGGCTCTCCGACTCTTACGACCGCTCTTATTCCCGTTTTACAGAAGAAACAGACGGACAGTTTGAAGCCCTCGCCCAACTTATCCTCCATCCTCACCCCCAACCCCAGGAGCCTCCCCTCACCACTGACCCCCCTTTCCTGGCACTCTGGACCCCCACACCCTGGCACAGCCTGCTGCTGCCATGCCGTGCCCTGCCCCACATCTGTCTCCTGCTCCCACTGTCCCGTGAGCTTCTAGGCTAGGAGAGTACCTGGCTCATCTCTTTCCTGCCACATGTTAGGGTCTCACTGGGGGGACGTGGAAGGAAAAAAGGGGCTAGTCACTCCAGGGGTCACCTGTTTGGCGGCAGTGCTCACCATGCACTCGGCAGGAGTAACTCCTTGTTATCTTTGGGGTGCCTGCTGTTCGTGCTCTTCCCTCTCCTGACTCCTGCCTTTTGGTACACACAGCCCAGCGGTCTGGGCCTCTTCCAGGCCGTGGGACAGGGCAGGGCAGCTGCCTCCGGCAGCCAGCCTTTATCTCAGTGAAGATCCCAGTGCTCTTGGGGGTTCCTGGGGTCAGCGGTGTGGGCTTTGTGGTTGTCTACACTGCAGCCCCACTGGAATGTGATCTGAGGTCTCTGAGAACGTCACTCCTAGTGCTGAGTGTGAACACACACTCATTGCACATGACTGTTACGGCCTCTGGATTTGAACTGCACGAGTTTGATGACTGGGAAGTTCTTCTCTCAGCTAACTTGAAGCTCTACTGCTTCTTTCTGGTGCGCAGTGGCTGAAATGCCCTTCTCTGCACTGACCTGGGGTGGAGAGGCCGTTTGAGGCAGCTAGGCTGGCTGCCCTCCCTCTGCACCCCTGCCTCTTCTTCCCCCTCCCCAGCAGCCGACTCCCTTCATCCTATTCATTGCCTTTGATCCTCACTTTAGAAGTTTCTTGGCGGGAGATAAAATATTAGTTGACTGGAAAACACACGCGCTAACATTTGCAGTGTATAAAGGAGGTGGGTTGTAACCAAATTTACTTTTAATTTGGCTGGGATCTGAACTCCACAGGCAGCGCTGGCTGATTTGAATTTCTACTACTAGCTATAAACCATGAACCAGCTGGGGCCCGATGACTGGAGGTGAAGGGTGGTGCCTCCCTGTCTCGCCATGCTGATCCTGAAGCTGGGATCGGACTCATGCACGCTCACACATGTGTATGCATGTGACCATGCCCCTTAACCAACGCACACACCAGCACACACATGTGTACAGGTAAAAACCACCCACTACCCGCCTACCCATCATGCACCCAGACACATGAGCATGCCCACGCAGAGTGCCCAGAGCTGGCACCCGGGCCGACAGTGCACAGCCAGGCATGCGCTCTGTTCACGTCCTTGTCACGTGCGCATGAGGATGCAGAATGTATTGGTGTGAACACTACTGCATCCCATGCCGCAGTAGCCATGGTGCATGTATTTGTACACACAGCGCACACCATGTTTGCATGATGGAGAGATTGCACCGATATTTACAGTATATACAGATACTGAACATATACAAAGACAGACACAGGGCACGTACAGGCACGCCAGGCCAGCACTCACATGAGCTCACTCCATGCACACGCAAACACACCTGCGTTCACACGCCTCCTACACACCACCCGTGCTCACATGCACGCCCAAGTCCGCACACAGTGACGTCTCCCCCTTCCTTCCTCTCCTCTCCCCACCTGCATCCTCCTTTCCCTGTTGACTTGTCGACTCTAATGCCCTGGTGGTGAGGCCAAGTCTCCCCATCACCCCAAACTGGAGACCACGTGCCAGGCACTCTCGACTTACTGTTTTTTGTGCCTCTTCTCTTCTCTTCTTTTGCTTTTTGGGCTAGAGGAGCTAAAGGAGAAATGGCCAATTAATGGACAGGTGCAAAATTCCAGTTGAAGAATAAATAGGTAGTTAAGAAGCTGAACGCATAGCTACTAGGGTCTAGGCGGGTTTGCTGGTCATTTCAGACACTGATCATTGCTAAGGCCAGAGCAGACTTGGCTGATTTTTTTCACCCAGAAGCTTGTGCCAGAGACCAGGAGGGTGTCCAAGAGTGGGCTGCTCAGGATGCTACGGTCAATTCGGTAGCTTAATAATAAGCATGGTGATAAAGGTCATGATACAGCTGCCCTGCCTGCTTTGCTGTAGGCTGGGCCCTATGATAAGTATTCATGTCAACAAACTCGTTTTACAGATGTAGAAACTGAGCCTCCAATGGTCTGAGAAACTTGCCAGGATCACAAAGGGGCTGGGATGTGGCCCCAGGGCCTCGGTCCTGAGCCCAAGTTCTGGGTGCAACATGCTGTGAAGCTTCACTTCTGATAGATTCCACAATGTTCTGCCCATCAATTTCAAGTATCTGTTCCTGTTTTATGCTTTTTTTTTTTTCCAGTTAGAAGGTGGGCAATGACCAGGGGAACGCTACCTGGTAACTGAAGCCAGACTGACTTTAGGGGGTCACCAACAACATATTTGTGGCCTGAGTCCTGGTAAGGGGAGCTCTTATGCCAGCCAACAGTAATCCCGTCTCGATGAGCTGTGAGACTGCTCTGGGGGAGGCCAGGGCCTCACTGGAAGATCCAAGTTCATGTCCCAGCTCTTTGCTCAGTGGCTGTGTGACGTCAGGCAAGTTCCCTTAACCTTCAAAGACCAGGTTTCCTTGGTCGAGACATGAGCGGTTGCTCAGACTGTTGGGCTCAGGGCACAGATGACATTGGTTGCTGCTAAATGAACGAATGAAACGGCTCTGCACGTGCAAATGCTCTCCTCTTTGTGTGGCTATTATTTAAGGAGTTACCAGAGGGGACCCCATCCTCTATATGACAGATGTGGGTCTGAATGTTGGCTCTGCTACCTTCTGCCTGGTGTCTGTCCTGGCTCTACAGGAACATGTCTACATGAACATGTTGCTGCTGGCCCCTGCAGCCAGTCTTGCTCCAACTAGCAGAACAGGTAGAGATGGCACAGACACGCTACCTGTCCTATCTCCTGTCTGAGGCTCAGTTTCTCCATCTGTAAAATGGGAATGATAAACATACCCACTCCATGGGGCTGCGACAGGGATTAGCTAGGCACACACAAGGAAAGGGCTTAGCACCGGGCTGGCGTACAGCGGGACCCCAAAGTTTATGTGTGCTCACCCAGTGTTTCCAATGCAGTAGCCCGTGGCCTCTGTCCCAGGTCAGGATCTGGGGAGTTTTGGGGGAGTTACTGGGGGTCATGTTTCTCCACAGGCCCCAACCCAAGATTTCAGCCAGGGGTAAAACAAAGAGTCTGGCGAGAGTAGTGAGACCTTCCAAGGAGGGGCGGTGGCGGTGGCTGGTGCCGAGCAGCCCCTGGCCGAGGGATGGAAACCGAGCTTGGAACTTTCAGTGTAGGCCTTCATACTGGAGGACACTGGGGCCCAGGAAAATGAAGGGGAGCACCAAGAACACAGAGCCGGGGACTGACAGCTGATTCTAGAAACCGCCTAACGCCTGGTGGGGAAAGCAGAAAGCTGAAACCAGCAGCCAGAGGTGACAAGACTCTTACCTGTGCCTTCTCTTCTTAGAGAATGACCTGGTTAAAGGGGACAAAAGGAAGAAAAAGAGGGAAAGAAAAGGGAAAGAGGGAGCAAGGAAAGGAGAAGAAGGAGCAAGGTATGGAGAGAGGGAAAAAGGGAGGAGGGGTCAGGAGGAGAGGGGAGAAAATAAATACAGGTGAGTTCCCAGTTTCTCTTCCCAGGATGAATGTATCGGTACGTTTGTGGTCATGCTACCAGGGCAGGTCCCCCAAATCACCCTCCTCCTCTCAGCTTTCAGGAACAGGAAGCTATCTGAGAGACACTGCTTTGCATTTTGAGTTTCCAGGTCAAAGCCTACCAGTACTTCGGTTCTCACCCAGAATTGTTAGCAAACCTGTCCCAGGATGAGGATGGATGAGGGGGACATAAAGAATCCTCTGTCCCCAGTCTCCCTTTTATTTTTCCTCTCCCTACATGTGGCCTCATGACCATCACCATCCTATCATATTTACTCCCCCGAAGCCCCATGGAGTACTAACAACCAATTTACAAAGCCAGGGAAGCTCAGCCAAATTCGTTAAGTTGCTCCGAGTCACACAGCTTCACCTGTGTTAACTCCCATTCATTCTTCAGAGGGGTCTTCGGATGTCACCTTCTTAGAGCATTTCCCAAATGCTGTGGCCGGTTGGAGGCCTCCTTTCTGCGCCCTCAATCCCTGGAAGATTTTCTGAGCTTGGTCTCAATTCAACGCAGACCTCTACACGTTATAATTACTCACTTTCCTACTACATCATGAGCCACTTGATTGCAGAGGTTGGGTTTTGACCTGGGGCCCAGGGTCCTCATTCATGGCACATATAACAGGGGTTCAAAAAACAGGTGTGAAAAATGGGGATAAAACAATCTCAGTGCTTCCCCCACCCACAGCTCCTATCTCCAAAAAACAATTCAGCTGCCATTAACTAGGCATCTCAGGAACTTGGGGAAATGGGTCAGGAGTAGGGTGGCGCTCAGTAACTGGGGTGTGGCCATAATTTCTTCCCACCACAGTCAGCCTCTTAGTGATCTCCACATCCCTCTAAAGTACCACCCCCAGAACAAGTCTGGTTCTAACCTTCTGGCACAGTCTTTCATGAGAAAAAGCCCTTGAGGGATAAGCCATTCGGCTCCCCAGGTCCAGACATGGCAAAGCATCCCCAACTGGGAGGAACTGTTCAGCATGAGGCAGGGACAAGGTGGCAGTCTACAGCCATGCTGAGGCAGAGGACTCCAGGCCGAGAGGGGTTTCTAACACCAAAGGAACATCACTTCCCTCACTGGCTTGCTCATGTCTTGATGAAGCACAGACTCAGGTAGCATTATTCGGAATATCTGGGCAGAGTGTGGGCATAATGGGTGAAAACTAATTCAACTGAGGCCATTCTGGCTCTGAGGGCTGAGATGTGAGCACACTCCTTAAAGTTGGGGTGAGATGGAGGTGGGAAACCTGAAAGAAATCTTACGTTTTGTTCTGTTGTGGTGAGTTAATGGCACAAGTAATCGACAGGTGATGTAGGAAAGGTTGAAGATACAGATAAGCACAGTCATCACAAACACCCACACCTTGTCTAAAGACATGACTTCTGCCCCCTTAGCTCTGGCTAATGGTTGCTTATGGGAAACTGGTCCAGGGAGGATGGGGTGCCTTATTTTACAGAGAAATTGAAGACCTGATTTTTGTAGTACAAAATCTCCCAAGTACAAACTGTTGGCTTGTTCCATAAGACATAGATCTGAGTTTTCTTAGCATATTTTTCCATTTCCCCTCCCCATACACATGTGCATGTGTGTGAGTGTGTGTGTGCATGTGTACAGAGTGGGCTCCTGGTGCCCCTACACTGCTGTCCCCAGCAGCCATGTTTTATAACATGAGTCCACTCTCTATGACATATTTTGGATAACCAGAGAGGCCTTTTCTTGGGAATTTGGAATAAGGAGTAAGACAGGGCTTTTGTTTGTGGTTAGCTGTGCAACATGGGAACAGGCTGTAGCCTTGTCTTCCCAAAAGGCCTAGGGAGACAGGTATCCTGGTCAGGCCCATCAGTCAGGTACTCATGGGTTCTGGGCCCTCACGGAGGCCTGGCTGGTCCCAGAGGCTCTGCTGTCTCCTTATCATCAAATCCTCCTTCTGACTTGAGTCCTATGCTGCAGAGTGCTACATCATGTAAGAAACAAATAAATAACAAAGAACACATGAGTATTTTACTAAATGAGATGAACGTTCAAATGACCTATTGGGGCCATCTTACTCCACCCTCCCCCTGTTTGCAAGGAGGGACAGTACCTGCGGCGTTTATGTTTCTTAGAACTCTTCTTCTTCTTTTTCTTGACAGGCGATGGACTATAAGATGGGGACCTGCCATGAGGGGAGACACTTCAGTGGAAGGCTTTTAAAGACCAAGGCGGTTTCAAAGAGACCCTTCTCCAGTTCCCAGACTGTCTCAGCTCTTTCAGCAACATGAATTGAATATAAAATCAATATTGATATTAGCTTAATATGTGTCTTAACTGTTAATGAAGTTTCTTAACAATGGCTAGTGTGTTTTCTATATGTGATCTCACTCAATCCTTCCATATACTTGTTAGTATGTACAATTGCTATCCTCCTTTTTCAGACAAAGAAAGTGAGAAGGTTTCAGAGAGCTGAAGTGATCTGTCCATAGATGCACAGCTGGATGAGCTGAGATTGAAACAAAAACTTCTTTGACTGCAAGGAATTTGCTTTCAATCACTGCATTACCTCAGAGTTGCCCTCCTGTGTCCTTTCTCTTATATACTTTTGACCTCTCCAGTTCCTTATCCTGTTGTCTCCCTGGTAAGATCAAGCCTCTGCAGGTGATCTTGTTGGGCTTTGGTCAGCATAAGTGGTGCCATCAAGATTACCTGAGAAACTGAGGAACTGCCCTACAATCGTGACTTCAACCGAGGTTCAAGTGACTTGAGACCAATAATTGTTCAAGACTCTACCACACAATTGATCATCTCTGGCTGGGACTTTTATTTCCAAGGGACCAAATACCAAGCTTGAAATAGACCAGGAGATGCAAACTCAGTACCAGTAAGGGTGTCTCAGATAGCATAAGTGAATGAAGCAGGTTGGTTATAAGACAATAAGGAGTAGCGGGGACTGAGGTGAACCAGAAATCACCTCACTGAAGGCATTGGTTGCTACTCAAAGTAGTTGAGGGTCCAGTGTGAAAGCAGATCTGGGCTTCCAGAGCACTTCCTATCTCAGTAGAAGTCACCTGAAACCCATATTTTCTAAGTAATTGGTTTTTTTTAATGTTGGTTACCAATTTTAAAAGACAATAAAAAAAAAACCACTTTGCAGGTCACACAAAACATGTGTACAGGGGGGAAATGCAGGGTTAAGAACCACTGGATTCTTAGAGAATCATTGTGCCTATCCCCAAACACATGCTCAGTGGACAGTGAATGGATGATGAATGAATGAATGAATGAGTGAATCCTGATGCCTATGATTTCCTTCTTTAAAGTATTCTGTATACCCACGCAATTAGGACTCTGCAATCATCACTTGTCCCAAATCCACTGCTCACCCTACAATGACTAGAACTCAACATCTTCATTCACGTTCCCTGGTGATGCCTCTCTGAGGAGAGTTAGGCTAAACGGTCATCTACAAATCAAGGTCTCCCAAAAAACTGGAGTTGGAACCCTAATCATTCAGATGCTGCTCTCTGCTGCCCCCTGCAGGCTTTATTAAATATTGCCGCCGAGGCTCGGTGTGATCACTGGCTCCTCTGTGGTAGCTGTGCCCATCGCTGTGGCCTAGTCAGTGGCAATTTAAAAGAAAATCTGGAAATCGTTTTAAATGTAAGAGAAAAGGACTTTTACATATTACATCTAAAAAGCTCTTACCACATGAAAACCATGTGGTGTAGCTATGTAAAGGGTTGCGTGTTACCCAAACTGATTGTGGTGATCATTTTGCAATATACACAAATATCAAGTCACTATGCTGTACACACTAAAGTAATACAGTGTTGTAGTATCATTGTGTAGAGTGCCTCAGTGAAAATGGGAAAAAATAAAAGTAAAATGGGGACAATAAAGCTTGCCTGGCAGACTGTGGTCAAGGGTAAAGGAGACCATGGAGATCACAGAGCTCATTTTAATCCACCACACAGAGTGAATTCTCAAAAAAAATTAATATTCATAGTCATGACCATGTCTCCAATTAATTGTTCATTTACTATTGCCAGACAGCTGCTCCCACTTCCATTTTCTCATCTAATTCTCAGAAAACCCCAAGAGGTCAATATGAGCACCATTTTGTAGAAGTAGAAGCAGGCACAGCGAGGCGAAGTGACTTTCCCAAGGTCACACAGCTAGTTAAGAGGCAGAGAGGGGATTAGAACCCAGTAAGTCACTGTTAGGGTCTGAAGCCCACTTTAACCCTTGTTAATCCTTTTCTCATCTTCAAGATTTCTGATCCCTTGGGCCCTCACCTTCTTCTCTTCTTCCTGGTGGATTTCTTCTTTTTCTTCTTCCCCCTGGAGGAGGGTGGTGGTGTCAAGTCTTTGTCTCGGGAGGCACTGTGGGAACACACAGTCAACATTAGAAGACTCAGACTTCCCCAAGCTCCCAATAGGACAGTTGCAGCCGGGGAAGGACCCAGTATCTCAGAGGTTGAGGGCCTCATAGCAAATACCTAATTACCACCTCAAGGCTGATTCGGTCACACTTCAGATTAAGTGCCTCAAATAAGGAGTTAATGCCCATCTAATGAGACAGACACTCTATGTTACCCAAACATCAATTGATTATTTAAAACTGAATTATAGAGGTTAACTGCTTCTTAATAGATTTATTATTGAATTTGCAAATGGTTCACCTTGGTAAATAAATCACTTTTTAAATAATTAATTGGCAGTTCAGCCCCTTCTCTCCCAAATACTCTGTGTCTGTAGTTCCTACTGGAAATTTAATAGGAGACGGAAGGGATGTTAAGTAGCAGCTGATTATTAAAAGCATATTTGCCGAGGTCTAATGTAACGAGATACATATCATATATAGTCTCGCAGAACCTCAAAAACCTCTGCTCTTCAGGAATAATTATTTCCCGTTCAATTAAATTCAAATGCTCAGGCTGCAGTTAAATGAAGTCAAGTTATCTCCTTTTATAATTGGGGCAGGCTCCAGGGATTTTTTTTTTTTAAACACTATCCCATGGCAAAAGGAGAAAAATGTGCTTTTTTTCGTTGGATGAATTGAAACACGACAACTCAGTTGAACCTTATATGTTAAGGATATTTTTATCATGATATGCCAAGTGTTTTTTTTTTTTTTTAAATGTACCTTGCTACTCACAAAAACACCTTGAAGGTATGATTTCTATTATCTCATTTTATAGGTGAAGGACAGGAGGCTCAGAAGTTTGAATTTGTTTAGCCATAACCGCACAATTAGGGAGCCTCTGAGCTGGATTTGAATCAAGGTTTGTGTTATTCCAACTTTAAATGCTTTTTCACACAACCAGAAATGTTCCCAAACTGATGTGCGTAGCTGATCTTATGGAAATTACATAACTCTTTATAGGACATTATAAAAAAGGTGCCATGTTTAATTCTATTCTAAGTATCTGCATTGTTATGACTAGTATAACAAAATCATAATGTGATTAGAATGTATGCTAAGGTCCCTGAAAAATAAATGAAAATCCTGCAGTTATAGCTTGATCATTCTTGAAAGTCAGTTCTAGCAAGTTTAAAATAAATTTCATAGGGATTAAGTACCTAGTTGCTTAACTGTAGATACATGCTACAAAGCACAGGACACATTCCAGGCAACAAATAGGCTGTTTGTGAAAGCATAGATAATGACTTTCCAAATTTTTAAGTATTTAACATAGAATGAGTCTAAGAAATGTTTGTCAAGTAACCACATGAGAACGTTGAGTGGATGAAATAACTTAGCCTCTTGTTAAATCTTATTTCAGATAAACACTTCCCAGTGTAATAACTTCCAGGAATTTGAGGGGAAAAAAATTAAGGGACAGATGCTAAAGAAAAAGAAAAATCATTTAAAAACGTGTCTTGTAAAACAGGGAATGATTTCACTGTTGGAGGAATTACTTTCACTTCTGGAACCTGAACTTTTCAGAGAAGGCAGGTTTGAGAACCACTATCCTAGGCTCCAGGATGGATTAAAAACAGATGTCCTTGAATTGGGACATTAATCCAGGCGGAGGAGTAACCACCCCCTTCCATAACTCCCACATGCTTTTACCCAGGTAGGTCTGCATTCACTCCCTTTCCTCCTCTGCACCAATCCTTGTAGGCATGTCCCCTGAGGGGGCTGGAATTAAGAGGTTAAGCACCCCGCAGTGACATAAGCAGTGCAGTGGTGAAGTATGCCCTGGTTACCCGGACAGGCTTTCAGGACACAGTGGCCAATAGGCCCAGGCTGGGTGTGAGCCATGAAAATGCAAGCTCTAGAGACGACACACCTGGATTTAAACTCCTGCTCTATGATTTCCTAGTTCAGCAGCTTTTTATCTTCATCATAAAATAGAAATAAAGCATGATGCCTGTGTTACAAGTTTGTTGCAAGAAGATGCTCACTCATGCAATGTGCCTGGTCCAGCACAGATTGTTTCCAGTAAGTGGGGACCTCCCTGTGACCTAGGATTTAAGTCTCAGCGCTGTTACTGCTATGGCCTGTGTTTGATCCCCAGCCAGGGAGCTGATCCACACAGCAGACCAGCAGACCTCTCCTATCTCACCTGCTGCTCCTCTCAGCGGTGTAGTTCAGTAAATGCGCCTGTTCATGCTCTCACTCCCCTGCACCTCTAGCCTATACCCCAGTTCTTCTACACAAAAAATGTTTAGAGTAAATCTAGCTTCTATTTTTATAATCACTATGCCTTTTATTATCACGAGCACTATGATTTATTACCATCATCATCCTTGTGGTTATTATCATGCCAGAGAGTGAGTCACAGATTAAAGAAGGAAGTAAGGGGTCCAGTCACCACATAATCAAGTAGACACGATAGCATCATTTTTCAGATTTTCATGCCCAGAATCTTCTCTTCTGGCTCCAATAATATTTTAAGCCCCTATTGTATACTAGACCCACTGTCAGGGTCTTTACATGCCTAGTCTGATTTAATCACTACTGGACCTTTTAGTTAAAAAAAAAAAAGTATTTATGCATACAGAACTGGGGAACAAGCCAGAGGTGCAGGGGCGGTGAGAGGCTTCACCAGAGACAGAGTGGGGAACAGAACAGGCCAACTGACTGAAATACACTGCTGAGGGGAACAGAGGGCAGGGCAGGAGAGGTCTGCTGCACCATGTGGTCACCTCCAGGGCTGGGGATCAACCATGCACTGAAGCGGCTGCAGCTCGCTTGCAGTGCTGCGCCACCAGGGAGGGCCACTACTGGACCTTTTTAACAGTTTTTATATTCCCATTTTATGGTTATAGAAGCTAAGGTTCAGGCAAGAAAACCACCTTGCCCAAGATCATTCAGGAAGTACTGGCATCCAGGTTTGAAGGCAAATCTCAACAATATGCTAATTTGCTTTGCTCTCTGGAGACACTGTTATGGAAAAAAAAATCTCTTCCCCACACCCTTCCCCCTCCCCCTTCATCTCTTTCATCCTTTGGCTTCCTATGGAAACAAAAATTTTTCACCAGCCCCACCCCCAACCCTCTCCATTACCTGCAGACAATTCTCCAGATCTGAGGTTGGGCTCCACTTCTCCTTGCTTCACAGTTACTCCCTCAAAGAAATCACATCTAGGGGATAGGCCCTAGAGGACAGCCTTGAGGAGGGGCAGACTTCATGCGTGAAATCTACTCTGGCTGCCCAAATCAATTCTTCAAAAATCAGATTCCTAACTAGAAAGCCCTGCCTAGCCTCAGGGATCGATGGGTCTGCCATGCCTGCCACGGAACACAGAATCTGAGCGGTAGAACGCCTCATATGCAGTGACACTCAGAGCTGCCATCTCGTTCCCAGATGGGTGTCCTGTGTGGCTTAGAACCTCTACTTCAGTAAACCGAGATCAAGGGGGAAATCTGGCCAAATCTAGAACCTTCTAACTAATCCTGGCTCTGTAACCAACTGACCTCCATTTCTCTACCTGCAAAAGAGCTTTGATTCCATGAAAGGAGGCAGGGGTTGTTTCTGGAGAGTTTTGGTGACAAGGATGCTGGGTTCAGTTTCTACCTGTGTGGGAGGGTAGATACAGACTCAAGGCAGCAGACGTGATATTTGAGAACCAGAAACAAGGCATCCAACCAGCTGCTAGTGCTCAATTAACTGGACAATGTTATTGTAGGCAGAATCAATTGTCCAGAGGCCAAAGATGGACCAGGCCTGTATGTGTGTGGTACAGCATTTCAAAACAGAAATCAGAGGACTGCATTGACCTTTTTACTAACATCAAGAGTCTAATGTTTTAAGCTTAAGTCTAGGATTTAAGATCAGAGAAAACAGAGTCTAGGCCTTTAGTCAACCACTTACTGGTTGGCATATTTTCAGCAGGTCACTTTACCTTTCTGTAGCTGCTCAATAAGTCCTGGTTGAATGGATTAAGGAAAGAATACAAGAATCTGGAACTCAGGAGACAGGTGATGTCAAATTTGGGAGCCAGTGTCGCACTGAGTCATTCAAATGGAGATGAACGCTACCATTTATGGCAATGGACAGTGGCCCAGATGCCAAATCTAGCTTGCCCCCCTGGTTTTACAGCTGAATTTTACTGAAACCCAGCTAATATTCATTCGCTTATAGCCTGTCCATGACTGATTTTGTGCTACAAAGGCAGGTAGTCACGGCTGAGACTCTCTGGCCCACAGACCTAAAATACTCGCTATCTGGAGTGCTACATAAGACATTTACTAGCTTTTGACTTGCTTGAAGGGTCTGAAATAGGAACTTGCGAAAGAGAGAGAGAAAGTGTGATTGGAAAGATAAACTTCATTTTTGCATCTTCCATTTGAACATTTCCACTGGATTGAAGAGGGGTGTGGGGTAGTGTCTCACCTGTGTGCTCTGGCGGGACTGAGCTCGCGGCAGGCCTTGTCTCTCTCCCAGCTGCTGGTGCCCACAGCCTCGGTGGCCAGATGCTGGCTCAGCTTTTCCGAGGCTCCATCCTGAGCTGGGACCATGGGACTACTCTGGGTGTCTGTCCTAGAGGGAAGAAATGAGGCAAAATGTTAGAACATGATAAAGACTCAATGTTGATCAAACATTCATCGGTATCCTAATATTTCCCAACTTTCCAGTAAACCCTGAGTGAAAGTGACATATATCATTGCTAGTTCAGGACAGGATTGGTGTCACTTCTCTCTTCTGTCATGGGGACTTGGATGATTTCCCAAAATTGTTTGGGGCTTATGTCAGAGGCAGAGGAGACAAGTTCAGACTTTTGTGGGAACAGGATTGGAAGCCTGGTTCACAGAAACAGAAAGGGAAAGGGAACCAACTTGTAGCTCTTTCTCCTTGCGAATATTATCTCATTTTATCTTCCAACAACTCAACAATGTATAGACAGATATTAGCCCCTATTTTATAACTGAGAAAACTGAAATGCAGAGCTAAAGCGACTGTTCCAGATCCGAGAACTTCTAGAGGAGATAGTGATGGAGGCAGGTGTCGTGTTCCATGCACAGACATGGAGAGAACTGCAAAGACCTGTGGCTTTTCTGACTGAGACAGGAAGCCTTTGCAACACAGCAGTCTTAGGGTCTGCCTCACATTTGAGCAGGATCAGTCTCCTGGGCCCAGGACCCGAGGTGGAAGGCAGAGAAGGGCAGAGAAGAGAAGCCTGCAGGAGTCCAAACCCAAATGAATGAGGCAGCAGGGGAGATGGTGAAATGGGGTCCTATTCTGACATATTTTGAAAGCAGATCTAGGACCACTTGCAGCTTGTCAAATGTGGGAAGTCAGAGAATAGGAGAAAGGGAGGAGGCCAAGGAAGATACCACAGCTTTGAATCTGAGCAACTAGAAGGATGGAATCGCACTGATGTGTGGTAGGGAGTGCACCTGGGGGCAGTCTTCACCCCTTTTCTATAGACGGTCCCTTTACTGCAACTTTTAGTCATGTGTTGTTGCCATTTTGTGCCCTCTCACACACTAGCCCACGTGCTTCCGGGGAGCACGGCCATGTCCTACTGTGATCACTGAGAAACGGTCAGCATCATTTTCTTTTCAGTAAAAACAGAAGTACACACATGCGTTGGCTAAAGAGGACACCCATTTGTTTTGAAAAGTTTGAGAGGATTCTAGATGCTGCAGCAGCCATCTCTGTGTTCCAGTTAGCAGAGATCACCCAGCCAAAGTCTTAGTCTACTCAGATGCTCGCTGAAGCCTTGTCTATTCTCTCCTACATCTTTTAGGAAAATGCTCAATGAGCTCATCTATGAATGTGCATTGCTGAGCACAGCCTGTAGACACATAAGAAAGGAATCTTGGACGCTCTGCAGCGTCCAGCACACTCAAATAGGTGCTGGAGGTGAACTCCCAACAGGCAACACTGAGCGTTAAAGGGGAGACTTTGGGAATAAATTGAAACACAGTGGCTTTGGGTGGAAGTGCTCAGCAGGTTGAGTGTAGGGAGCGCGGAGTAGCGGGCCAGGAGCAGTGGCTGTAACTGGGGCTGGGTGAGATTCAAGGTGGGGAAGTCCTAGGGCTGGTCACGATTCAGCACTGCCTGACTGGCAGGCTGTTCTTTCCTGTAGTAGCCTTGGCCTTCCCTTCCCCGGTGTGGGGTACTCCACCTGGGACTTTACAATAAAATAAACAGACAACATAACAAATGCTACTAAGGAGGTCAGAGAAAGGAATTTTCCAAGATACAATATGGCTTTGAAGATTTTTTTTAAAGACATGTTCCAACACTTTGCTTCTTAGCTTTCTTAAAACTGAAAGAGGTGCCCTTCAGGGATTCCCAAATCTGATAGGGTCTCAGAAATTCCTCCCCCTAGAAGCTTTTAAAAATCTAGCTTCCTAGAGTCTATCAGAGCCCTAGAGAATAAACCAATCTTGGATTTGCATCTTAAAATGAGGAAATCTACATCTTAAAGAAACATCCCAGAGAATTCTGCCTCCTATTGGGCTACGAATAAAATCCAAACTGATTCCCAGGACTAAAGGCTCAGCAAGCTCAGAGCCCACCTGCTATTCCTCTCCAGCCCTTTCTCTGCTGGAGTCAAACTTCAAACAACCTCTTTGCTGTTCCCCAGTGTAGCTGGGTCTGTGCTCAGAGCCGGTACTTTCTGTTCCCTCCTCCTGCCATGCCGTTCCTCCAGCTCTTTGATGGCCTCCTCTGACCCTTTGTTCAATGTCACTTTCCCAGAGAGGCCCTCCCTGACCTCAGGAACTCTTGCTTCTCTCTTCTCTACTTTCTCACCAAAGCTGTTCCTGCCTTCTCTCTGCAACTGTTACACGGAAATGGTCTCTTTATGACTATCTGCTAACCACATGTTTTCTGGACTAGAATGTAAGTTTCCTGAGTGTGGAAATGAAGGTCAGAAATGTAGAGCCTGAGAGAGTTAGCCTCTCTGCACATTGGATGGATGGATGGATGGATGGATGGATGGATGGATGGATGGATGGATGGATG
>NW_004567130.1:13548451-13566492 GCF_000260355.1 Condylura cristata
TGGATGGATGGATGGATGGGTGGGTGGATGGATGGATGGGTGGGTGGATGGATGGGTGGGTGGATGGGTGTGTGGATGGGTGGATGGATGGGTGGGTGGGTGGATGGATAGGTGGATGGATGGACAGATGGATGGATACATGGATAAATGAATTCTGATGAATCATCTCCTGTGGATTCAGATCAGATTCAACCTGTGGGTCCCTTTCTTTCCTTAGAAAGAAAGACAGCAGAGGTCCAGGAGGGAGGACCAGCCTGAGTCAGATAGCACTTCAGGGGACTCTGCCCTCAGCTATGGCACCCTTCTCCTTCATAGCCCTGCTCACCTTCTTTCCCTACCAACTGTATATCTTGGCAGGACCTCATGAAAAATGCTCTGCTCCATGTCTGCTGGGGGATACTGGCAGCTGCCTTGCTTTTACCACAGGATCCTTCAATGTTCCATAAAAATATACTTAAAAGAAGGTGAGATCTTGGGGGGGACAGCTGAAACAGTGGAGTCAAGGGTTGGCACACTCTACTTCACAGAGGGAGGAGGCAGCCTGGAGGGCTGAATTCCTCAAGGCCTCCCTGCTCCTTTCTGCTAATCAGAGCTTGGATGCTGCTCCCTGTAGTCATGGCAACCAGCTGATTCCAGCCAAGGATAAGAGTCAGGGTTGAACTTTCTTCAAACTCTCCAAGGTGCCTGGCCCCTTAGCAGCTACCTGCCTCCCTGGCCCAGCAGCCCTCTCCCCACTAAATGCTCCTTCGCCCAGCAACTGCAGATACATCCGGGTGCCCCATGTTACTAGATAGCGTTTCCACCATTTGGGAAATCAAGAACGAATAATATCGGAGAGCTGTGGGAAGGAGCCCCAGGCCTGGTCCTCCTGTGTGCAAAGTGGGGAAACTGAGGCCTCTGGGCTCCAGGGTGACTCCCACCATCACTGTGGCTGGAAAGGTGCCCTTCTGACCCCTCACCCAGCACCCTGAAGCTTGATCCTAGCCTCAGCCAGCGTTTCCTCAGTACCTGCTCTCTGCCAGACACCTGATGAGTCCCTCCCTTAAAGAGCCTCTCATCCAGAGAAGCCCAGCAACAGTCAAAGCCATCCCCACTGCAGATGGCGAAACTGAGCCTCAGGGACACTAAGTGGCCCAAGCACTGGGAAAAAAAGGAAAGGAAGCTGGAACACACTTTGAAAATGGAAGGAAGTGATAAGTGGGGCAAAAGTCGATCTTGACAATTCCCTGGTGAGATGGGCACTTCCCTGGGAGTCTGAGAAAGGACTGGAGTCGGGGTGGCCTGACTCTTGTAGCCCACAAGCACAAGAGGCACATGGTTGGCAGCTTCGACACAGCCCTGACGCTTACTCCCATGCCACGGATGGCCCTTCCTGGTGTTGAGTACCTGCTAATCCTGAGTCTCAGGCATGCTATGCCCTCCATGTGTCCTCAGTCTGGGACTTTACCCCCAGGATGCAGAGGAAGACACTGGAGAGGCAAAGGGGCTCGCTTGCCCCCCAAAGTGCATGTCCCAAGTCCCTACTGCACAGTTGCCCCCCAGGACTTAAATGAGCCTGCCTTGTCCCTGGACATCTGCAGTCTGCCCAGACCCTTTGGTTATGCACCTGCCAGAAACCTGAAGGCTTCCCATGGGGCCAAACCAGCCCAGTGACAAGATGGCTTTCTAATTTGTGCTGTGGCTCCAGGGATTTCAGCCTGGGCCCTGCTAATATCCCAACTTGAGGTCTTGCTACCAAGTTCTTTTCAAGGTGAATTTAGATAATTAAACCGGGTTGGGGGTGACCTGTGGGAGTTGTTACTGTGAGCTCTGCTATCATGGCTGGAAGAAACAGGAACTGGGGTTTCCAGGGAGACAGGAGTTGGATGCAAGGATAGTAATGTTCATCTTAGTGGGAACTGAACGAAACCGGTCAGTTTATGCGACTGGAGTCTGGCATTATTTCACTAATTTTTAACTGTTGTTTGCTGAACTCCTACTTTGTATCAAATTTCAAGAACAGGGAAGTAAGTAAGACTTGGTTCTGTCCTCAAGGAGGACAGGAGGGAAAAACAGATTCTTCACCTGGGAATTATAGTGTGGTCTTAGAGTTCTCTGATGAAGAGAACTTCAGAGAGCTGTGCAGCTACAAAGAGTATGAAATCTAGCTTAAGAAACGTGGACAGTGTCCATGGAGAATGTCCTAGAAGTTGTATGGGAATTAGTTGGGAGAAAAAAGCATCATATACAAATGCCCAGTGCCAAGACACAGCATTGGACTTTATGAAGCTGCAGCATGTCAGTCACCCAAACACCACTGTCCTGCTAAATTTGTAAGCATCAACTGAGAAAAAAGGAGAGAGAGTGTGGGGGAGGGGGTCAGGGAGTAAAGAGAAATACTTGAGAATTTTTGATGCCCCCATTGTCCATTCATGTTGTCACAGATGGCAAGATGTCCTTTTCATGGCTAAGTAGTATTCCATCGCATATATTCACACCACCTTTTTTAATGTACTCATACATTAATGGATACTGGGTTGTTTCCATGACTTGGTTATGGTGAACAATGTTGCAATGAAAAAGAGGGATAAAAATGGGGGGAGAAAGTTGGGGGTAAAGCAGAGACTGGATTGTTCTAGGTGTGGACAGGGTTTTTCACACCTTCTTGGGGGTCACCTAGGGTCACCTAGGGTCACCCTGTTTTTAATACCACTACTGACTTTCTAGGGTGAATCACCTAGGGTCACCCTGTTTTTAATACCACTACTGACTTTCTAGGGATGTTAAGACCTGAGCATCTGCATTTCTGGCCAATTCCAGGACCTGCTGCTGCTCTATGGGCCATATTCAGAGCAGCTGGATTGTGGTGTTTACAAAGGATTTGGATTCCATCTTGAGGGCTAGTCTGCACAGACACGCACAGCCCTCCAGCACAGTCTGCTCACGAACAGCACATTTCTCAGGGCTGAAAGCAAGTGAGTGTGTGAACAGGTGGATGTGTGTGTTGTGAATCCTCATCTATATCAAAAATTGTCTAGTTCCCAAGTTCAGGTCAAAGGACAGAAAGAACCATATGGCAAAAAATCAGCTCAGCGTTTCTTACCCAGCTCTCCCAAGCAGGGCAAGCCCCCAACCTGCCTGGAGTTTGAACTCTCATCACGGAACACATCCACCTACTGCCCTCCAATCAACCCCACATCCACCCCATCATTCTCCCTCCGCAGGCTGGCCTGCCAATTGCCGATTGCTTTGTAAGTGATCACAATGCGGAGAGGGAAACTGGGTTTGATTCTTGGGACTGCAGGCTGCCTCTGACTTGCAAATGGCTGAATTTCAAAACCTGGGTTTCCCACTTGGGAATGTTGCAGAGGGAACTGAGGGCTTACTGGGTACGAGCACAGGTCCCAGAGTCCTATGGATCTGGGTTCGAGCCCTGATTCTACTAAGCTGTGCTAACTTGGTAGCACAGTGTACCCTCAGGACCTTCTGATCTGCAGCAATTGCAGGCAGGGTTTTGATTTGCCTTATGAGGGCAAGTTGCTGACTGTACTTCTTTATCAAAGATGGTGGTGAGTCCCTTTTGGGCATCATTATAGCCACTACTGGAGAAGGCACCAAACAGGAACTATTGGGAACACAGCAGACCCCCCTCAACCTAATGCCAGGGTAGGAGCAGCCTTGCTACAGAGCTGAGAGAGTAAAGCCTGATCCCTAAGGCACTGTCAGGGACTGTTCACTTACTCATTCGGTCAGAGTCAACAAATATTTATTGAGCACCTACTATGAAGAGGCCATATTCTTGGCGCCGGGGACATGACAGAGAATAAAACAGAAAAATATCATCGTCTGGTGGTGCTTACATTATACTGGGATGAGGATGAGGAGGAGAGCAGAAAATACACACAGCGAGGTGGTAAGAACGTAGACTATTAGAAGACAGCATGCACAGAGAAAGGATGGAGTGGAATTAGGAAGACTGGGGAGTGTCCTGAATTTGAAATGAGGCGATCAAAGAAAATCTCTCTGAGCAGGTAACATTGGAGCAAGACTTGAAGGTGATGAGGAGGTGACACTTTGCATGCCTGGAAAGAGCACAGAGCAGAAAGCACAGCCAGTGCAAAGGCCCTGAGGCCGGCTCATACCAGCCGTGTTAGGCAGCAAGGGCCAGGTCGTGGATAATCTGGTGACCTAATGAAAGGACTTGGATTTTTTGCTGAATGAGATGAGAAGCCACTGGATGGTTCTGAGCAGAGGAGAGATGTAATCTGATTAAGGGGCTAAAGGCTCCCCCTTGCAACTTGCTGAGTAGAGGGCAGATGAACTGGGGTAATTGCAGGAAGACCAGCGAGGAGATCACTGCCATCACCCACCTGAGAGAAGATGGTGGTTGGGGTCAGTGTTATCACTGCTTTAGTGGTGAGCAGGGATCAGCTTCCCGACAGCCACTGAAGCTGGAATTGAGAGTTTGCTCTTGGCTTGGGTAGGGAGCGTGAAAAGGGGGTCAGGCGTGACTCCAGGGTTTTTGGTCTGAGCACATGGTTAAGACGAAGCTGTCGGTTACTGAAACCCAAAGCCTGGGTTTCCCACTTGGAAAGTTTGCAGAGGGAACTGAAGGCTACTGGGTACGAGCATGGGTCCCGGAGTCCTGCGGATCTGAGTTCGAGCCCTGATTCTACCAAGCTGTGCTACCTTGGTCAAGAATAGTCTCTCTCACTGTAGCCCAATGCACCCTCAGGACAGCTGCAGGTGGAGAGGTGGACACAAGCCCACCGACATCCCGGCGTCATGCACGTGCCCACGGACACCCCAGAGTGCCTCCCTGAAACAGGTTTGGAAGAAAATTCCTAACAAGCAGAGAGGAAGCTGCTGCTAAAATCTGCAGAGAGGACAGAAGAGACAAGCCACAAATCTCCATGGCAGGCGGTGTGCTCCTGAGGTCTGGGCTCGTTAGTTTTAAAATAACACAGCAGAGAAGTGAGATAAAAGGTTTCGGCCAGGGAAGCTGTCAGACACCCTGCTTCACACAGCTGGAACCACCACAGGGGCCACTTCCCCCTCCCTGGCTATAGTCAGAGCTCTCCAGCTGGCCAGGGGTGTAGCCAAAACATGTCAGTGCTCCTGCAGACTTGGGCGGATGCTGAACACAAACTGGGGCACCCGAAGCAGCCCTCTGCTCAAGGGCTAACCTGGGACCGCCACTCAGTTCTTTAGCTCTAGTGTATACGGCGGCCGGATTGAGGCTGGTGTGTGTTGGCTGCAAAAGCCTCACAGATGCGCCTTTTTAGAATGAGGCACCCCAAATTGAGGCGGGGAAGTCAGCCATAGGCACTGACTGACTGACTGACTGACACAGGAGAACAAAAGATCCCACCTGTCACAAGGTGGATCAATCCTATGTTGTAATTCACACTCCTGAGCCCCCTGTGGGGTCAGGCTGAGGCTCGAGACCAGTTAAAGCCCGTGTCTGCTCACCTTTCTGCGCCTGCCCTAGCCTGTTCACACTCCCATACTCCTGAAAACACGCTCTCACTAAGTGCGGGGCACCTGCCTCCCTGTGGCAGGCTTGATTTCTTAGGAATTCCGTCTCAGACACTGACTCAGCCTCAGTTTTCCTCTATCAGATTACTAAATGCAATGCAACCCTCCCCTCCCCCCTTTTTTAAAAAAAATTATTATCCTCAGAGTCACATGGCTATGGGTTAGAAGCTTTACTTTGCCACTTTCGGGATGTGTTGAACTACACACAGCCAAGTTATTTAATAATATCAAGCCTTAATTTTCCCATCTGCGGCTGGGAAATGTCCGTGGAGATGTTAATCCTCTGCTTCCTAAGATGGCTGCAAGATGCTTAGCATATTTCCCAGACACATAATAAATATCCCATGTTATTTGGTGGTGGTGGCTGCAGAATGAATGAAGAGACGGGGCCTTACAACTCCACCAATCAGCAGGAAGCTCTCAGAAGACCCCGCCTCTGCAGCGCAGGCACCAATCATCGACAAGTTCTCAAATCTTGGAGACTCTTCCTAGTCTCCCTCCTCTAGTCTTGCCCCAGAGGCCCCATCCTCTGCCATTATCACTCTTCTCTGACAAAGGATTCCCTGTGGGAGTGGAGGATCTCTGGAGAGAGCCCAGGTCTGGCTTTTCACGGAGGTGGCCATTTTTCAATGCCAACCCAGGCATCCCTCTGTCCCACCTGTAGGAAACGGCTCCGCCACACTAATTCTGATTAAGGAGTTGATGGGAAAGGTCTGTCCCTCCACTGGGACTTTCCCCAGTCTTTTAAAAGTCAAACCCATTACTGCAGGATTGCCAGCTTATTAGAGCGCTTTATCTTTATTAGACAGCCAGATTCATGATTACCACTGCCCAACTCTACGGGTTCCCACTGCCTGGATGGAGACTTGGGGGAAGGTGTGGGGAAGACAGATGCGGAGGTCTCAGGACAGCCCCCATGTGGCAGCGGGAGGACTCTTAAAGCCCCGTAGTTTCTCCACTGACAACAGGCAGTATCAGAACCCTTAGCTTGGAATCAGGTAGACAAGAGCTTGAAAACAGATTCTGGTGTCTTCAAGCTATGATCTTGGATGAGTCGCTTCATCTCTCTCCTGCCAAATGGGGTTAATGATAGTGCCCCGCTCATGGAGAGGATGCACGTGCCCAACAGCCTTCCTGATGCAGAAGAAGCATTTAATCAATGTTAGCTGTCATTGCAATTGTAATTATTCATTGTAAATAGCCTTTAGGATGTTGTAAAGAGGCGCCCAACTTGACGATCACTGTTCAAGCACTGACCGTACTGCCCTTTCTTCCTGTCTCGACGGGGAAAACCTCACTCATTCTTAAAGTCTCAGCTCAACTATTGCACCCTCCTATCTGCCAACCCCCCACCCACCCATCTGTCCAGTTGAGCCTATTCTTTGCTCCACCATCTCTTTATAAATGGCTCAGATATTGCAGCATGACCTTGAACAAGGTCCTTCATCTATGTAAACCTGTTTTCTTACTTTTTAAGAGACTCACATGCCTCCTGCTGCACCTAGAGGGGCCCTATTCTTCTCAGTATTTAAATGGCTACAATCCCTCCTCTGTTGGGGTGGCTATGGGGGACATTTATTAAGCTAAGCACAATGTACTGTAATCATATTTATAATTATTATTGAAAGAGGCTTGACCGCTCCCATGTGAGTAAGAATTGGTGCTGGGTAAGGAGTCTTAGGATTCTCCTTCCAGAATCATCTTTGGAAGCATGCAACAGCCTGCCTGCTTGCAAATAGCTTGGGCTCCTAACACAGGGACTTGGCCCTAGTGACCTCTGAAGAGCCTGTCCAGTGCCAAGGTGTTTGTGATTCACATTCTTCTCTAGCTCTCAGTGACCTTCATTTTTTAAAATCTCTTTCTGAACCTTCCCTCCCATTAGCTACCAAATTTAAGGGTGAGAGCTGTCACCTCCAAACACAGTTCAGAGTTCATAGACGAGAGCCTGAGCAGTCCACCTTCTTCAGCATGTATTAAGCACCTGCTGTATGCCTGATGCCATTAAAAACCAATGATCTCATTTAGTCCCATAATAAGTCCCAGAAGTGGGTATTGCAGGGATTGTTTTCAGAAGAGAAAACGTGCTCAAAGTGGTGGGACACGGGCTCAGAGACAGCGAGCAAGGGAGGGAGCCCAGCGCCCTAAAGGAACCATAACTGAGTGTCCCTGGCCTCCAGACTCAACTACCCAACTTTTGGTCTAACGCTGCAGTCACCATGTCTTCCCCTCCTCCACACTGACTGGTGTTCCCTCTTCCTAGCTCCTTGCCTCGGCCAGTTTCCTGGCCGCTGTCTACACAGTCTATTGACCAAGACACTCCATCCATCAGCAGCTTGCACCGACAGCTAAAAACACCCTGTCGACCAGTTTTCCCTGAAGCGCCTTTCCGTGGACCATGAAACCTCACTAATTTGGAATTTGCAATGATTTCTGACACAGAACCTACACTTCTCATTTCGGTTAAAAAAAAAAAAAAAAGCCTGAATGAAATGTCATCGCAGGGCCGTTCGGGGCTTCTGAGCAATTCCCTGACAGCCGAAATGTTCCGTGTACACCCTCTTCTCGTTGTTCTTTCTCCAGGTTTCTTCCACCTGCCTCTGTTTTTAAGTTGGATTGTAACAACAGCATCATTATAAATGCCAGCGCTGGTGGGGACAGTGCTTACTTTGCACTAGTCTGCTCTAATCCTCACCACAGGCAGGAATGATGAATGATGAATTGTCTATCCCATTCTACCAATGAAGAAGCTGAGGCAAGGGGTGCTCCCACCACCAGGAGGTGGCATTTGGACCCTTTCTGCCTCCAGAAACCATGGTTTTAATCCCCACATTGTCGGGCCTCTAGGCTAGGCACCAGGGGCTACTTGTGGGACCCCAGTGGGGCTTCCCATTCTGAGTGCATCACCCAAGGGACAGGACAGCTTCGAGCCCTTCAGTAGCAGTGTGGTGGGTAGACTTTGATGGAAGAGCTTCCCCCTCCTTCCATCACTGGGGCTGCGGCAGAACCACACAGAAACTTCAGGGCCCTGGTGGGGGTAGCGTGGGCTCTTAGGTACAACGTCCTGTGTGTGAGGACTGACTGCTCTCACCAAAGCTCTGCTTTCTTCACAAAGCTCTGGATGTGGGGAGAAATGAGAAACGCACAAAGGGAAAGCTGGCCACTGCCCCCATCACCCTCTGCGGCACTGCAAGCCCAGAGTGGACACGCCTTTGTGGTTTTCAATTGGCACCCACCTTTTCATGCCGGAAAGCATTGGCTATGTGGGTGGTTTTGGAATGATTTGAGTGAGAAAGATTCACTGAAGATCATTCAGAAACATTCACTGAATGGACTTGATGCCAACTGACCTGCCAATACCTGCCTGGCCACGGGGTAGAGATAGAGTCTTGGCTCCCTAAAAAAGCCTCTCTCGGCCCCTGTGGTGGGACCCTAAGACCTGAAACCAGTGGATGGGGCCTGGCAGGATTGAAACAAAGGCTAATCCAGCATGCCTTGACTGTGGTGAAATCACAGTCAATTTGTGGTTGCATTTTCACCTGTGTTGGCTAGGAATTTTTAAAGTTTATTTTGCATACAAGAACTGTGGTAAGCAGCAACCTAACCATCGCCCCAAACCTGTGGTTTGCCTCACTCTCACGTCCAGCCCAGCAGCACATCCTGGTCACTGTGGCTTAGACAGAGCCCTTTCTCCCCCTGCCCCCACCTCCCAGAGAACCCATTGCTCAGCTCCAGGGTGCAGAGGACAAATCTACCCCCTCCCTGGTCTTTGGGTCCCCCCACCTGGGCCCCACCACCTTTCCTCTCTTTTCTCCAGATGTTCCTCCCAACCCCCACCCAGTGAGTGTCTCTGAGCCCAAGGCCTGGGTTCCTGTCCCAGCTTTGCCACCGACTAGCTGTGTGGCCGCAGGCAAATGCATTCACCTCTCTGTGCCGCAGAACCTACCCCCCACATCTTGTGTTTCTACCTATTCTGAAGAGGACTTTTTCTGGAAACTCCAACCTGGTCCACTGTGCCTGTGTTCTGGAGGCCCAGGCCTGGCCGCATGGGGGAAGGGGCTGATACTGGGCTTCTGGGGCAGGGCCGGCATAAGCCAACCTTCCTCCTCCCATAGTCCAGACTGCACCACTGCCAGGCTCAAAATTTCAAATGCATCCTTACACATTGGAACAGTCTCAAGGAGAAAATAGGATTTTTGCCTTTTGATGCAATTTAAATGTGTGTGTGTGTGTGTGTGTGTGTGTGGCGGGGGCAGGGGAGGGAGAAACAACCCTATTTCCTATAAACAAAGAATGGCCCATTTGAGATTAATCAAATGTTTTCAGTCAAAGCCCATTCAGGTCCACACTTTCCCAAATTGCAGATGGGAGAGAAAGAGAAAGGGGCCAGAGGCTGGGGGTGGGGTGGAGTTACCCACAATGGCAGGGGGAGGGGCTCCACACTGCCTCTCCCAGTCTTCACTCCTAAGGCAGGGGGAGAGGGAGGGAAGCTGGACCCCAGTGAGCCCTGCTCATGGTGGAGGGCCTCAGCTCATACTGGGGGAGCTACAGAGTCCTTCCAAGACCCCCACTGGGAGTTCTGCCCCCTCGCAGTGATTCCCTCAGGATAATGAGGCTGATCCCAAAGCCAAAGCCAGAGCCAGACAGGGATGCAGCAGCTACAACTGGTGGGGGTGATGTGTCACCTCAGAACCACTCAGCAGTTGTCAGCCGCAGCGTGACATGCTGATCCGTCACGATCAATTGTAAGCTCTGTCATGCGTTTGTTACTAACGAGTATTAAACACGGCAATCTCAGAGTAGTGTCCAATTAAAATAAATGTAAAAATATACGGATTGTTTTCATCTCAGTTAATGATAGCTTCTTGCAGCTGGTAACCCTGGAATTGTCCTTGTCTCTCTTTCAAACCCCAGGTCTGACCGTTCAGCAAATCCACCTGCCACCCTCAAGGTATATCCAGAAGCCAGTCACTTCTATCCTCCTGTGTGGCTGATGGTCCAACCCCCATCATGTCTCACCTGTATTATTGCAAGTACCTCCTAATTTGGCCCCCTGTTTCTACCTTTGCCCTTCTGTAATCTGTTCCCCAGAAGACAGCTGGAGGGATCCTATTAAAACTCAAGTCAGGTCATGGTACTCCCTTTTCAAATCCTTCTGTCCTAAAGCCAAAATAATAAAGCCGTGCATTCGGATATGCTAACCACTCTGATCTCATTACCTACTCTTTTGCCTGCTTTCTCTACACCTGGCCCATTGCCTCCTTCTGTCCCTCAATTGACTATCCTGCCTCAGGACCTTTGCACATGCTGTTTCCACTGCCTGAAGCCCACTTCTTCCAGATAGACACATGACTTCTTCACGCATCTTCTTTACATCCTTACTTAAACGACAACTTCTTTTGGCAACCCTATATTAAAAACCTATTTAAAATGGAAAGCCCTCCCTATTGTATGTTTATCTCTTCTTGCTTTATTTCTCTCTACAGTACTGGCTACTTATGATCATATAACCATTTACATGTATATTTTGGTTATTGCCTGGGTTCCTCACCCCTCACTGGAATCTAAATTTCATCAGGTCTTAGTGAGATCTCATAAGAGATTTTTTTGGTCTCTTTTATTCACAGCTCTTTTCTCAGACACCTAAATAGTGCCTGGTCCACAGTAAAGGCCCAGATAATATTTTTATATGAATAAGTGAACGGACTCAAGATTCCTCCTTTAATTGAGTGCTTTATCCTGTGTTGTATTCTGTTATGAGAAGGAAAGAAAGAGCTGGAATTAAGTCTGTATGCTGTGAATGTTAACATGATGTGATCTTGGTTTATGCAAGTGTGTGTTTTGTGCATGTGAACATCGTCCGTCTTATATCTGGATTGTTGAAAGGAAAGGTTGAGAAAAATAGGATTAGTGAGCAGACTTGGAGTATTGCATAGCTCTTAATTGTGTGTGACTTTGAAGAAGTTGCCTGCCCTCTCTGAGAGATAACAGGGGAGTAGTGGGACCATCTTTATTCCCAGAACTTTTGGCTCAAGTCCCAATCCTGCTACCACAAATTAAGTGACCTTGGTTAAAGAACTGAATTTCAGGGCCACTCTGGTGGCCCAGCGGTTAAATGTCAACCCTCAGGCCTGAGTTCGGTCCTCCCAGGGAGCTGACCCACATGGCACAGCAGACCTCTCGTCTAGCCTGCTGCTCCCTTCAGCAGTGTATTTCAGTGGATCCGCCTGTTCGGCTGCCACTCTGTCTTTGGGGAATCCTCTTACCCCTTATACCTCTGGCCTATACCCTAGTTCTATGCAAAAACAAATAATAATAAAAAATTTAAAGTAACAACTGAATTTCAGAAGCCTCTGTTTCCTCTTGACAGCATAAGTTGGGAAAGGCATATGTGAATGAGCGATGGAATTAGGACCAGGACTTCAATCAATCTTGGTTCAGCTATTCACTGGCTGGGAGCCTCCGTTTCTTTACCCTAAATGGGGGTAGCCCAATCTCACAGAATTAAAGGACAATGATATGGAAAAAACTACAGGTAAGTTAGGTCCCAGCCATTGTCCTCCTCACAATGCTACGAGGACAACATTATTATTCTTCCTATTTTAAAATGCAGAAATCGAGATACGGAGAGGTAAATAATTTGTCCAAGGTCATGCAGCTCAGCCAGGTTTGGAAAGTCTAAAACTAGCCCTTCTTTCTGCCTCTCTCTCTAGCCTGAAGTAGAGTACCTGGGTCCTTATCAGCCAACACCTCTCACTCCAGCTGACCAAGATGGAGCTTGTGACCAGCTGCCACCCCACATTCCCAGGCATGACCCTAGCTCTTCACGCGCCAGAGTTCTCGTGGGCACCCGGATAGAGACAGGCACCAGGTAGCTGAATTCGAGTTGATTAAATCAAGGAGAAAAATCAATTAAATTTAAATAAAGAAAAAAGATTGGAAATCAGGCACAATGCCTTCTTAATTTCAGCACCTAATCACGGGCTGAAAAAAAAAAAAAAACAACCTCCAGAACATTTCATTTCATATATGGCCTTGTGTATCTGAAATGAGAGGCTCCTGATGAAATGCACATTATCCCACTTGACTAGTAATTGACTAGGCGATCCCCACAGTTTCATGGGTGGAAATGGTCAGGTGTAATAGCCAGGGCTTTCTAAGGAGGTGACAACACCGGATGTCCTGGGGTTTGACCCAAAGTCCCCTTTCCTCCCAGAACAAGTCACAATTCTCCCAACAAAGAAAGCAGCACTGGGCAGGGCTGAGTGTGCAGTGCAGCGAGCTAGCGTGATTAAACGGCTTTTCTCTGCACTCTTTGGAGTCATTGCAAACACACAGGGCCGGGGAAGATCGCCGGCAATCAGCGACCAAATGCCTCAGAGAAATTACTCTGACAAGCATCCTGCCCTTCAGATCCTGGATTGTAGCCTTCTGATGGGTCTTCCTTCTCCCACCTCTCCCCTCTCAATCTCTCTCCTGCACTACAGCTAGGGCACCTTTAGAAAGCGCATCTCATCCAGTCACTTCCTTGATTAAAACCCTGCACTGGATTCTCGATGAGATTAGACCAGCCCACAGACTCACAGCCATGGCTCAGAGGCCAGGCACGATCTAGCTCAGCCCTTTCTCCCTTTGTTCCAGGTGTATCCAGTCAGTGGAGCGCCCCCTGCCCCCCAAATCTTTTATGCACTCATGGTTTCACGCTTCGACTATGCTGTTCCCTCTATCAGTTATACCCTTCCCTCCCTCCGCAGCACCACATGGACTGTGCCTCACCTCCTCCTGACCCACTCCCTCCCCTGAATAAATTTGCAGCTTCTTGTCTGGCTTTCGGAGAAGCCACATGTTCTCCTCTAGTGGCAAGGTTACCCAGAATGATAATATTCTGTGAGCTCATTGAGGGCAGGCTTGTAGTTTTGTTGATTTATTTTGCCCCTGAACTGAGTTCAGTGTCCAGACCTATTCAGGGACTTTGTTGGATGAGTGAGTGCAGATTGGCTAGGGACTGGCATCAGAAACACCATCTCTCATCTGGGATGCTTTCTTGCCTCTTACACTATGTGGTGAGACCCTCTGTCAGCTTTTCTGCTCAGACACAGGCAGCAGTGACCCGAGCTGCTGGGGATATCACTGCTTCTGCTGTTCTGTCAAGTAGCCCCTAGTTATGGATCTGCAATTGCCGAGCACTGAGGTGGACATCCGAACTTCAGAAAACTCACTAAGGTGACATCTGTCCCACGAGAGCCCATAGTTCTGTGTGCAACAAGAGTGCAAATGAGTCTTTACATCAACGGGACATAGGGATGAACAGACTCGCTCTACAGCAGCCTTTACAAAGGATGGAACCGAGACACTGAGATGTGTTCCGGCCTCTCTAAAGTCACAGAATGCAAATAACATGCATCCTGCCTGCTTCTCCTCAACATGCCCTTTTTAGCTTAGGTGGGGAAGAAACTTGAGCCACCAAGGAAACCATATCCATTGGTGATGCTCTTCCAGTGAAGCTTGACTATATTTAGAAGGGATGTGGTTTAGAGCAGTGTGACGATTTGAATCACGGGAGGCACAAAACCCCCCAAAGTGAGGCTCTGGACAAGAATCCTATACATTAGGTGCCTGCTGAAGGCCAAACTCATGGTGTTGGAAAGATGTTCTCTTAGGATGGTTTCACTCATAGCAGGAGTGTAAGGGATCAGAAAAGTAATTGTAATAAAATAAAAACTAAAATAAACAAACACTCTAAACCAGAGACATTCCATGAGGGTGGAGAGAGGAATAGATCAAAACTGGAGTGGGAAGAGCACACGGGACTGTGGTGATGGCACATGGGTGAACTGGTGGTGGGAAGTCCATGGGGATTACAACTGAGATGAAAAATGTACAAAATGAAGAATGATGTATATATATATATATACACACACACACAATAAAAAGAGTAAAACAAAAAAAAACACTCTTTGTGAAAGATGAACTTTGACCCACTCATTGAGTTCATTCATTCAACAAATACCTACATTCATTCATTAGACAAATATTTACGTATGATATACATTGGGTACCAGGTGGTGTGCTAAGAATATTGCAGATATTAGCCCACTTTCTACACAAATCTTGAGTTAAAGGTGATTTTCTATTCTACATTCTATATTATTATAATTATTCCCACTTTTTATATATGGAAACTGGCAGTTATTAATAATGATGATAATAGTGAACATGTGGGCCATTTATTACATGCCTGGCATGGTGCTACGCTAATGCATCAAATTTAATCCTCACAACAAAGTTATGGGGCAGGTACCATTCATATCCCTTTTTATAGGCAAGGTGATTGATACTAAAAAGGTGCAGTAACTTGTCCAGAGCTAATAGCTTGTGAGCAATGGGGCGTAATCTCATCCTAAATCTGCCTGGTTCCCTGCCTGGTTTCAGCAAGGGTCAGAGATCAGCTGCAGTAGAACCCCCAGGATATGTGCGTAAAATGCAGAATCCTGGACCTTCTCAGACCACTAGGTCTTGGGGTGAGGTCCAGGGAGTGGCGTTTGATACAACGTTCCAGGTAATGTATAGGCACTTCAGCTTGAGAATTTGTTTCCAGTCTGTAGGTAGAGACCCAGCAGCTTTCACCAGAAAAGAAAAATTCCATTTGACTTTCTCACTCAGTAGATTTGGAAAAGCACAATGAAAGGAAGAAAATCAGTGAAACTCTCCCAGGGTCCCAGGAGGGCTGCAGGAGATAGAAAACGAAGCTGGCAAAGACGTTTTGATGCCAATACTCCAGCAGATGTGTTTACGCAAGTCAGTTTGATTACAGGTGCTAAAAATACCCGCTTCAAATTTAGGAGCCTAGAACATTTCCCAGTGCGTTACCAAAACGCGGTTTTAAAAAATTTTAGTTCATCCCTCACCCCCACCTCCTTCAACCAGTTATTAGTATTAATGCTGGAGTCCCAGAGTTTGTCATCGAGAATTATAATGGCAAATCACGAAGACATTTTCTCTGATTACACAGATTCCCAGTGCATTTGGCTCGCATCTCCCCGCCAGCCGTTCCTCTGAATCAGCAAAGTGCCAGCTGTGCTCTGAGACTTCCTTGGGGTAGCTGAATACCAGACCTCGACAACTTCCCAAAATAAATCTCCCATAGAATGGCACCAGCCTGCACTTCCTTCCCCAGACCTATTTCATTATGCCTTGGTGCTTGAGATCTTATAAATAACATCATCTCATTTCAAGGCCTGAGAGGTTCAAAGGCTTTATTCACAGATGAAGAAAGCGAGGCATAAAGAGAGAGAAGGGGAGACTGAGGTATGAAGAGCTGGGAACTTGTCTGAGGTAACATACGTAGCGCTGGTCTTGAACCCAAACGCCCTGCTTGTAAGTCAGGAGTCTTCTGACTAACCCAGGTTGCTTCTCCTGGAATTCTGATCTCCACCTCTTGCTGAAACTCTTTCAATCTCATTTTTCGCTTCTGTAAAATAGGGTTGATACTAATACCTTCAACCCTCTTGTGAGGATTAAATAAGTTAGCCATTTAAACTGGGGTGCACATAGCTGGCATGTAGCAAACCCTCAGTAAATGACAGCGATCGCCAACACCAGCATCATAATCTAGTCTGAATTTGTTGGTCAATAAATAATTATTAATATCTCCAACTTTGCTCTTTTTTTTAATCCTGCTCAGTTTTAAGAAAAATTGTTTCCTGACAGGAAACAGAGTAAAGTTTTTTTCTTTACATCATTTTATGCCTTTTTCCATCTCAGTTGTCATCCCCGTGGGCTTCCCATCATCAAGTCACCGGTGTGCCATCACCATAGTCCAGTGCACTTCCCTCCCCCCACTATTTTTGATCTCATTCCCCACTCCACCCCTATAAAATGTCTCTAGTATGTAGATGAAACAGAGTAAGTTTAATACATGTTGGGATATGTTAGGAGAGAATCAAAGTTACCAACCTCAATTAGGTTTTGACCAATTTAGCATTTCTTTCACTTGGAGATTAGGGACCTGGACCTCTGACTGACCTTCACATAGCCATCAGCCCCCACACAGGCCTCTCTCATTGTTCCTTCTCCACGAGTATGTAAGTAGGGAGCAAGGAACCCCACCTTTCCCCAAGGATGGCTGGAGAGAACAATAATTACTCATCATTCACTCAAATTCTCCCCTGGCCTGAAGGCTCCCTCAATCCCACTTTCCTCAGAGCTTCTCCCACACTGCTTGATTTAAAGGAAATTTTCTCTTCCATCCCATTTGGGAATTCATTATACCATGAGGGCAAGAATACAAAGTTTCCCCAGAGTTGGCATGTCATAAGCATAGGATGGGCTGAAACGGTGGGCTTAAGTTTAGGACCATTTAGTGCTTTGCATGCCCTGAGAGGCCTCTAGACCCATGGCTTCAGGTAGGAATTGCCAAGGAGCTTTTAAACTCCTGTCTAGGCCTGTGTCTGCTAAATTAAACAGAATTTCTAGGAGAGGCACTTGGACATTGATATTTGTCAAAACCACCTCCCTCCTTCCAGAAGCTTATTTTAATATTCAGCCAGAGGTAAGTACTATTTTAAGTCATTTAAACAATTTAAATATGGGCTTCCCTGGTGGCGCAAGGGGTTACATCTCAGCAGTGTGTTTTATTCACAGCTACTGCAACATAAGTTTGATCCCCGGCCAGGGAGCTGACCCACATGGCACAGCAGACCTCTCCTGTCTTGCCCGCTGCTCCCCTCAGCAGCATATTTCAGTGGATCTGCCTGTTCTGCTCCCCACTCTGTCTCTGGTGAATCCTCTCACCCCTGCCTCACTTGCACCTCTGGTCTACATCCCAGCTCTTAAATGCATAAATAAATAAAACTTTAAAAACTAATTTAAATATATAAACATATATATTATTTTCTAGCCTGCCTGACTGGGAACCCAGCAGGGAGAGCAGGTCTTACTTGTCTTTTCCTCTATAGCCTTAAAATAAGGATTCATTGGCACTGATGTAGGTGGCAATGATCTTGTAGAATAAACACCATGACCCTTTTCAGCTCATGGATATGTTGCTTCTGATCTAGTCCTGTTTCTCCAGTTCTACTTTGGAGGTGAGAATCACCCCTATTTCCTGCAGCTCCACCTATGTACAGTGAACACTGATGAGATAATATGGGCAAAGGGGCCTTGCTGGAGCTAGAAACATCAGAAATGCCCACAAGAGGTGACTGCCTTTCTTTTCCTTTTAATAAGCCTATGACAATATCACAGGATTGGAAAGTAAGAAGGCCTGTTTGCTTATTCTTAGTGGGAAATGTATGCAAATACCTAAAATGGCCACAGCCTCACCATCAGCAGCAGCAGTATCACCTCCATCACCAGCATTATCACCATACCAGCATCACCTCTATCACCACTGTCACCTCCATCACCACCATCACCTCCATCACCACTGCCAACTCCATCACCAGCATCACTTCCATCACCAGCATCACTGCCATCACCACTGTCACCTCCATCACCAGCATCACCAGCATCACCTCCATCACCAC
>NW_004567130.1:13566843-13622470 GCF_000260355.1 Condylura cristata
CCATCACCAGCATCACCTCCATCACCAGCATCACCATTATTAACAATAAGCCTAACCTCTACAGAGGCTCTTAATAAAAGTACTTTACATCCATTATTTCTTCAGTCAATGACTATCCTGTAAGTTAGGTATTATGAAGCCAGTTTTCAGACAGGAAGTGGAGGCTCAAAAGATTTTCTAGCAAGGCCAAGGTCACATAATGAAGAAATGATGCCAAGGTCAAATCCAGTGTTTCCAACCACCTCCCTCACAGATGTCCCTGCACCTTCCTCTCTTGTAGGGACAGGCAATTCATTTTGCAGACTCTCTCAGACTCATTCTCTTCTCTGTGCCAGGCTTTTTAAGACTCTAGTCTCACCTGCCCACTCACATCTTGAGATAATGTGACACACTGCCTATTGGCTGCTGGCCTCATTTCATTTCTTTGTTCCCTTCCAGAGGCAGTAATGGTTGTAGACTCTACCTGACTCTACTTGACTCTACCTAGTGAGATTCAGATCTGAATTTTTACTAGCTCTGACTTTCAGCCAATGTCCCCAAGCGGGTGAGACTCAGTTATTCCTTCTGTACAATGGGGCTAGGAGTAGCAGCCTCCAGGGTGGCTATCATGAGGTAACACATGAGCTCACTAGTGGTACTAACCGCAGCTGTTCCTGTTTGGAGAAGATGACCCAGCTGCCCAGGGCTCAGCCACCTGCCTGTAACCAGAGCAGACTGGCTGGCTGGCCGAGACCCACTGATGTCCAACATCTCCGTTCAATTACCTCCATCTGCGGGTAAAACAGCCCCTGTGTAATGGACTGATTAATCTCCTTATCGCACGGAACACACAGTGTAATTACATCAGAGAATTCAGATCCCCAAGCGTAACATCAATCAACTCAGAGAGGGCAGTTTCACCCTCCCTTCCCTAATGGCCTGGGGGGTGGAAAATATGTCTTCCCTCCCTGCTTCCTTAAGATTATCCTTCCTCATACTCAAGATGGGGACTAAGGATTCCCAGAGAAGGGCTTCCTGGAGGGCAGGGGAGGAGGGGAGGGGAGAGGAGGGAGGGGCCAGTTACCTCTCAGGTTCTATGACAGCTGCTACTCCCCACCCCCACTTGTAAATATGGTCCCTACTTGAGTTTGGAGTGTGTAAGTAGGAGGCAAGGAACCCCACTTTTCCCCAAGGATGGCTGGACAGAACAATTACTACTCATTGCTCTCTTGCATTGAGTTTTACTATTTTGTCTACAAAGGTGTCATCTTTTGTCCCACTCAACCTGATGAGAAGGTGCTGTCATCAGCACCCATTTTTCAGATGAAGAAACCGAGGCTTGCCGAGGTGTGGACTTCCCAGCTGGCAGGCAGCAAAGAGTCTGTGAGTCCTGAGCTCTCACACTCTGCTCCCTTCCCTTCCGACCAGGGGTGCAGGAAGGGTTTCTAGCTCCATCTCTCACCCAAGTGTCCCTGGGTCAGCTTCATAACCTTTCTCCCTTGAGACTCACTCATCCACTCACCAGGGAACTGATGAGCATCAGCTCCGTGCCAGACTCTGGCACACAGGCAGGCATGAGGATCCCGGGCCTCAGTGATCTACCTCTGACATGAGGATGACATCAGGCCCTTTGTGGAGAAGGACATTCCTGGGGGCAGCACAGATGGGTATTAGACACCATGCTATGCAAAAGAAGCCAGACACAAAAGAGGCAGCAGGCATAGCATATACCTGCATGAAGTTCTCGAACAGGCAGCTCTAATTTAACAGGAGCCAGAGCTGACTGAGGAGAAACCCGAGGGGATTTTCTTAATACAGAGCTGATGCCGGGGCACTGGCGTTGGAGAAAACTCACTGAATTGCAGGTTCACTTGTGCGTTTCATCGTATGTGAATTTTCCCTAAAAATTACTGTGAACAAACAATGAAAAGTAAACCAGAATAACAACAGTGGCAGCCATTTCTTGCATACTTAGCATGAGCTGGTCTTTGCAAGCACTGAGGCTTCAGGCCAGCAACACCAAGGCTCTGAGGAGGTAAGAAGGGTGCTGCGGGAGGCCGGAGCCAGGATTACAGCCCAGGTGTTTCTGACGTAAGTACACACGCTTTCTATCACTGTGTTCTCCTGCACCCCTTTGTCAGTGCTCACATCGAGACTCATTTATATTTATTTATTCATCCTCACAGTCAATAGATGTTTGATGTGCCATACGTGGGGTCTAGGATCAGAACCCTGTGGTTAAAACATGCCCCAGGCTGGTAAGAGGGGAGACATGGAAACAATTGATCATATCACAGTGTGACATGATCTGGGACCTGGGGAGGACATCCCAAAGCCCCCCAGAAGAGGTGAGAGCCGAGCACCCTGTCTGTCCCTACTCCGTTTGATGTGTGACCCTCTGCCAGACAGATGCAGGGGAGGGCGGGGGTCTGGCAAGTCTGAAACCAGATTCAGGGGAAAGGGTCCCAAGGCCCCGCCAATGAAGCCTCTTGTCATCTGGTTCTTAGTCCAGCTGCACAGTCAGACCCCCAGGCTAGTAAAAGGGTGGCTCAGGACCAGGGGAGGGGACAGTCTGCACAGAAGCAGAACTGACATTTCTCAGTCCGTCCCATACTGTGAAGCCAGGAAACGACTACTTCGTGTGAGCTACAGCACAACCCACCACCCAGGGCTCTCACTTTCCCATCTTTAAATTTGGTAAGCACTTAATCCCCCCCACCGCACAAAAGAGCTAAATATAGAGCTCCTCTCTTTGAAGCAGGCTGGTCTCACCTGACCGCTCCAGCTTCTCACTCTTCAAGACAAGTGGAGTTTGGAAGCTTCAGACACAGGTGGGCCCGAAGACTTTCCAGTTGTCAAGTAGCAAGAATCCTGGGTCTGTCTGGGTCGCATCTGAGCCCTCCATCCTGGGCACAGTGCCTGTCCCAATAAACAGAGTTTGAGAGGACAGGGAACTGGAAAATCTGTTCATTTAGTGGCTGGGTAAAGTGGCCGGGAATTTTCTTCTCCTCCATGTGAAGCAGTTCCTGGAGGAAGGAGCCTGCAGAAATGCTTTGTTTGCGTTGTGAGTACTTTTCAAATATACCAATTCCTTGCTGGCATTTCAAAATCAGGCATTTCACGCCCAAATTTTCATTTCAAGTAAGACTGAGACTGGAGATGAGAAGTACATTCCTCCACTCCTAGGCAGCCATCAGCTACAGTGACCAACCCCCACCCCACCAGGCTCATTTCACCCATTTATGGTACCCCCATGGCCCAGGTAGAGATTTAATTTTGTGAATTCTAGATGAGGGGCTAGTTTCTTTTGTTATCCTCAGAAGTGCACAGAAGTAGGCCTGCAGCCCCGCCGGGCAGCTGACGCAGAGGACCATGGCTTCCTGGTGGCAGGCAACTTCTAAGACAGGATCTGGCCTCTGTAAGACTGGCCTAGAAAACTGAGGTCCATCCTCTTCTCTCCTGGCCAGGAAACAAGGGGGTAATGTACATTTCAGTTGCCCCAGGAACTGCCACCACGGTCAGCACTGTGTCCCCCTTTTCCTTGAGGAAAGACAGCCAGCGACCCCTTTTCTCCTTGATCATGTAGGACACGTTGCTCCAGCTTCCGAAGTGCAGGTTCAGTGTCTGTCAGATTCAGGGAGTGCCATGAAGCTGACATGGTGATCTGCAGTTGCTGGGATGATATTGCAGTCATTCAAATCCATGGCTCCCACATATATCTCCACGGCCCAGGCTGATCAGGCTACTGCACAGTCAGGGAAGATGCTTTCTGTAAATACAGATGTTTGGATCCGCCCCAAGGAGCCCTGAGCTTGTAGGTCTTCTACCAATAGCTCTCAAGATGGGCCATGCCCGTCTCAGCTCAGGGTGGAACCACAGATAATAGGCTAAAGTCTTCATTTTGTTCTACCTGCTCTGCCTTCCATGTCTTTAAAGGTTGACTTTACTATTCAGGGCCTTCCTGCTTCTATTTTTGGCTCACCTTGAACTTCCCCCAAGGATATCGCCTAAGTTGACAGCTCTCCACCTCATTTTCTCCTTTAACCACCCTGAATTATATACCCTCTGGGGTTAGATTCCCAATGCCTGACTCTCCCGTGATACACAGGCAGGAAAAAGAAAGACACCCCAGAACGGTATCTTTGGGAATAGTGTCTTCAACAGGAAGCAGACAAGTGTAAAGTCACCACTCAGCCCCTCTGTTGCCCCAAGTCCTGCATGGGGACCCCCCAGACTCCAGACCCTCTTGTTCCTCCTCTCAGCCACCCTCCCCTCTCTATTTTTAAGCCTATCCTTCCTTTTAGGATCAGTTAATAGGAATAAGTGCCATTTTATCTCTCAGCTTTGGAAATCCATCAGCTGTGCCCAACACGTCCATGGTGGGTACTTGGAAGAAGCCAGTCCTGAGCAATAGAAGCTCTGCAGTGTGCTGAGTGTGGATCACTGGGCCCAGGGGTCCCGCACAGATGGGAGATAGATATCTAAAACCTTTAAAGCCGTGGACACAGCAGCTCTTCAAGGTGACTTTGCACACACTCACAGAGAAGGCAGAGGAGTTCAGATGAGGCACCCCGCCCTGACTGGGCTACTCAGCCTCCTTCTGTGGTTGAAGGGGGTAGTTTACAAAGGGGAGGGAAGGAACAACAAGAAGAAGAGACTTGGCTGCACAAAGCCTGTGCTTCTCCCTTTTTGTCCTTGTGGGTGGATTCATCACAGTGATAAAGGTGGTTGTGCTGATGATGACAGCTCACAGGTATTCAGTGCTGAGCCTCTGCGGGCTTAGCCAGGTACTCTATGTGCTCCACAGCCATGGCAGAGGTCCCCTTAGCAGGGTTGGCTGACAGATGAGGAAACCGAGGCACAGGGAAGATCAGAGATTTGCCCAAGCTCGTGCAGCTGGGGATGGAGGAGCCAGGCACAGCCCAGCCTGAATCTGGAGCCTGGTCTTTAAGCCCCTGGTGATACTGGGATAGTCCCAAGCTCTGCCCCACTTGGACATCCCAGGGGACTCATATTTCATGAGCATCTGCTAGATGGGGTGTGTGCCACCAGCCATTTGAAGAATTGCAATATAGCTAGGGAGTGTCGATTTATGAAAAAGATTGTCTGGTGCTAATGCTAAAATCTTTAGGTGCACTCTCTCATTTAATCTTCCCAATGACTAAGCTTCACTTTACAGGTAAGGAAACTGAGGTTCAGAGAGATGAAAGCACACACCCAGAGTCAGGGTGCAGGCAGAAGAACTAGGGTTCAATTCAGCCTTCTAGAACTCAAGTTCTGACCTGATAGATTTATGAAAAGGTAACAAACCAGACTAGGCTTACGGTGATATATACTATGATGAAAGGGATGGGGCTCCTGGGCTTAGTTGCACAAATGTTTATTAGCACTTAGTATGTGCCAGGCACAGTACTAGACATGTTGAGAAAAACAGAATATCTGCCATTAGGGAGCACAGTCTGATGGAAGAAGCAGAAGGCCTGTAATTATACAAAGGAACTACAGAGAAACATGGAGGGGTCTTGGATGGACATGCAAGAGGGGTGCTGGAGTGGGAGAAGGCAGAGCCCAGCAAATCATGGGGGAGTATTTGTGCATTATGTGAAAGTGGGGGGGTTTGATGGTTATTAAATAGCAGAGTGATGTGCTCAGAAAGAGCACTCTAGCTTCAGGATAGATGTGATGGTCTGAATGTGTAGGTACGTAGGCACTAGGAACGGTGTGGAGCAGGGCCCAGTGGTAGGAAGGTGGATAGGAAGTCCTTGCAGAGATGGGAAAAGAGATGGTGGAGGACTGAGGAGAAAGAAAAGGAATATGTAACTTGTCCCCTGGTAGGAGTTCCTCCGTAAATCTAGTCACTGCTGCGGACACAGAAACATCAGGTGAAAGTATTCAGGATAAATATAGACTAGAGCAGGGGTCTAGTTTAGAAGAGGCTGAAATGTGCATGAGAAATGCCTGGCAGCCTTGTTATAGTGCAGATTGCCAGGCCTACCCCGGAATTTCTGATTCGTGGTGTGGTTGAGTAGGAACCAAGGATTTGCAGTTCTAACAAGCTCCCAGGTGATGCTTGTTCCACGATATGGGGACCACCTTTGAGAAAGGATCCTGAAGAGGAGTAAGCCCCAATTTGCAATAACAAAGCTTGTTAAATTTTAATCAAATAGAGTTTAGTTGATTAGAGTTTAGTTTAGTGTTGAATCTAATTTCTGCCCGTTTCACCTGGGTAGAACTGAATTACCTCTCCAATCTACAACATGGGACATCATAGCAAAGGTGTGAATTGATTCCATGTTTATAGTAAATCAGGTAAAAGACAAATATGTACATGAGAATCAAGAAATAATAGCCATTGTTTATGTTATTACCCAGAGGGGAAGAAAACGTAACTAACACTTAGCCAATAACCGATGAGGATTGAAACCAAAAATGATATCTTCAAAGAACACCGAAAGCCTGGGGGCACAAAGCAGCAAATAGCTAATATTGATAAATAATAACAAAAAGTTAGTAACACATATTGAGGGGTTACTCTTTGGTCAAGCAACACTTCAAAGGCAGATAGCAATTAGAGGGAACTTTCTCATTGTTGCTAAGCCAGCTTTTCTATTCACCCATCCACTAAGTGGAAAATCCCTTCATTTGTTTTTCCATCATTTTCCCATCCATCCACCCACCCACCCATCCATTATCTATCCACCTATCCATCCTTTACTTATTTACTATTTCTTCTATCCTTCCATCCATTCACCCACCCACCCATCCATCATGCATCCACCCATTCATCCATCCATCCCTCATATACTCAATCACCTACCCATGGGTTTTTTGAAAGCCCTACTCTGGGATTAAAAAATTGTTCCCAGTACTATGAATTCAAAGGGGGAAACCTTCAGTCAAGTGGGACTAGTATGTGCATCCCACTGGCATTCCAATTGGCTCGTGCTCCCATGTTTAAAGCAGAGCAATCTACATCCTGGTGGAGGTGGGCAGGGTGCAAAGATTATCAGCATGTCTTCAACCAACATGAAAACCAAAGGAGGTAGGTGGTTGAGAATGAGATTCTGGAGCAAGACACATCTAGTAGGCTCCTGGCCACTATTCCTGCCCCTGTTGATTGCATGGTCTTGGACAAGTGACTGCACTGTGAGCCTCAAATGTCTTCTCAAGAAAAATAGGAATGTAAATAGTGCCCGTCTTATGAGGGTGATTGTGAGGTGGTACATACTGTATAGAAAGAGGCTGCTGTGATTCCTGGTGTTTATTAAGTAAACACTAAACAAACCCATAGCTATTACTGTTAGAAGTGAAGCAGGTATATGAGGGTCGATGGGGCAATTTACTTAGATCAGTGTCATCAGCTGACATCAAACTTTGCTTGGGATTCTCCTGGGACTATAAAGTCCCTGGAGACACAAGAGAAGAGTCTTTCTTCTCTTTTCCACAAGTTTCTGCTAGGAAAATCAGTGTATGGTTGGAGAAACAAAATAAATGAGTCAGGTAAGCCATTATTGCTATAATACTGATATTTATAAACACTTTATGCCTTTTCAAAGCATATTGATGTATTTTTTTCTCATTTTATCTTGACAAAACCATAAGCTTTAGGCCCTCCCTGGTGGCGCAGTGGGTTAAAGCACTGCACTAAGAAGCTAAAGCCACTTCCGCATGAAGTTCAATTCCCGCCTGCCCTGGAGGTGACCACATAGCGTGGCAGACCTCTCCTGGTCCGCCTGCTGCTCCCCTCAGCAGTGTACTTTGTCAGTCTGCCTGTTCTGCTCCCCACTCTGTCTCTGGTGAAGCCTCTCGCCGCCCCTGAGCCTCTGGCCTGTACCCCAGTTCTGTATGCACAAATAAATAAATCTTAAAAAAACAAACAAACAAACAAACAAAAACCACAAAAAACCATAAGCTTTAAATAAGCAAAGATTTTTCAGTCTCATTTGGAAAAGAAGGAACCAAGTCCAGGGAGGTTAAGTGGCTTGCCTAAGGTCACACAGAAAGTTCAGAGTAGGACCATAGCTAATTTTTAAACTGTTCTTTCTACAACACCACCCCATGACAACTTAAGTTCATTTTCTTAGTTTTACCCCTTTTAACAAGTGGGAACCAGAGGTCTTTAACTGACACCTCTAGCTTTTCTACCCTTATTCCATCACTGAAGAAATAGATGTGTATATATTTATATTTTGGTTACTGTTAATTATTAATCACAATCTCTTTAGTGTGTCAATTCCATTCCTTTGTTTGAGACATTCCTTTTGGCATTGGCAACAGCACTGAAATAAATAGTTTATTTGCCAATAACAAAGCTTGTTAAATTTTAATCAAATAGAGTTTTGTAAGCACATAGTTGAGTGGGATATACCCCTTGGGAGTGAGAAAGATCACTTTAGAAATGAATTAATAATGGAACTTTTGGAAGTTAAAATGAAATGGTCAATGGAGCCTTGATGTGGATTATTCCTATTTGAGCAATAAATCAATAGAGTTAGTTTCACTCTGCTCCCATTCAAATTTCCCTGTTAATTATTTTGGGAAGATAATAAGCACAACCAGATGTGAGGGTATTGTTTGCTTCTTGTTTTCTTTTGAAAATTATGAGCTCTTCTTGTGATGTTTTAAGCACTCAACCCAGTATTATCATCATGTGTTATACTGGGGATCTGATATTGTGGCTTAGGAATGTAGCTGGGGGGGTCAGGCCTCTGGCTTTCATTAATCTCTCTCTTTCTCTCTATCTCTGTTTCTCTCTCTCCAATCCCCTATTCTTCATGTCAAGAAAGCATGAAGCATGCCATGATGCTCCTTATTTGCCACCAGTAAGATGGAACTACTAAGTTGTTTCTGTTGATGGGAAGGGTTTCACAATCTTTCACTCTGACTCATAATATCTCCCTATGGACCGATGTCTAGCACTTATGAAATGGTAGCATGGTAGTTATAGATGCTAATTAACATCCTACTTCTTCCAAGCACTTACCTTTGCTTAGATTTAAGTATGATGCTATGACTTATGTTGAGTAATGAAGTATGAAAGGAAATGGTGTGTATAACTTTTGAATAGATGTCTTCAAAGGCATGTCTTTTTCTCTGTTCCCACCTTTTCCATGCTCTAGTAACTACAGACTTTTAATATGGTAGCATTTCATTCAGTATGGGCCCTTGAGTGAGGGCCCAGATACTGTTGGTGGACTTGTAATAGTTGCATATTGTTTTAAACCCCTGACATTTGGGGGTTAATTGATAGTGCAGTACAACCAACCAACCCTCATTGACATATGTAGGATAAACTACCAGGCATACATGGACATGAAATTCATGTGCATCTGTGACTATGAGATCAAATCTAAGACTTCTTGTTCTTTGGGAAAAGAGACTATATCATCTTTGACAACCATTGCCTAGCAAAGTGCCAAATATCTAGTGGACACTAGTAATGATTTGGAATAAATAATTTAGAAATAGGAAGCATAATCTCTGCAGTTAGATGGTTGAGAGGATGATGAAAATGATAATGATGATGAAGAAGATGATGTCAACCACCTTATTGATGCTAGCTAGCAACTGTTAATGACTTACTGCTATGTACTGACTACAAATAGGTTGAAAGGCAGTATTTTATTCAATCCATACAGGGACTTTATAAGGCAAATGTTAATGTTGTCTTCAGTTTGCATATGAGAAAGTAGTTTCCTAAATAGGAAGCTGGCAAGTCAACTATCCAGGGGCATTAATAAATGGTAAGATGAGGACTCAAACCCAGATTCATCTAGTCCACAGGTCCTCAATGAAGGTCAGAGATCCCCCCTCACCCAGAAGCATTTGACAATCTCTGGAGACACCTTTGTTAGTCAAGACTGGGAGAGTATAATAGGCATTTCTGGGTAGAAGCCAGATATGCTGCAAACATGCCACAATGCACATTGCAATTTCTCAAACAGAATAATCTGCACCCTACCATCCTCCAAATGCTACAAATGCCAAGAAAACTTGACATAGTCCTATTATACACTTAGCCATAAGTTACACTATCTTTGGACACACCTAACTTTTCAGAAATCAGGGAGACCAAAACTTCAAGATCCCTATCCCATTCTCCTGGAAAACTTCTAGGAAATTAAAAAGGATGTTTCTGAATTTATCACATTATAGAATATAGATTTACATGCAATTTTGAAGGAACACACACTTCCCAGAAAGCGAGAGACACTAAAAAGATGATGTAAGTAGTAGGTTCAGTCGATAAGGATGGCTGGTATTGCTTCCAGGTAGTTTCATGGTTGATTTCACCACGGCCTTAGTGGTTTAAACAGCGGTCGCTGTCCTCGGTGCTGAACCGCTGTCATGCTCTCAGGGACATGAATCAGCAAAGCCCAGGGATCTGAGCGGAAATTCTGCCCACATGCCCAAGTACACACACAATGATACACTTTTTTTTTTCCTAGTCTCTACATTTCAAGGACACTCTTCCCCCACCTTTGGAACAAGTTAATTAACATGCAGGAAACACTGCTATTTTAGAGTCCATGTTGAAGAATTTTCAGTCTGGGGTTTGACAAGGTGGCAATTGTTTTCCTTCCATTATTCATTACTCCAACCTTCAATGACTTTTCTGCCACTGAGTACACAGTTCTGCCACAAATGCTGTTTGCGCTCCCATGCACAATGGCAAATGCACACATGCGCATGCACGCAAGCACACACACACACACACCCTTCACATTAAGAAGCGTAGGAAAGAGTAGGCATGTTCAGATAAGACCAGGAAGAAGGGTATCATGAAGGAAAAGGTGAGGGAATGAAGGGATGGAGTACAAGATTTTCTTATAAAAGCAAACTAGCTGTGGTGACCAGGATTTGATTGGCAGATGAAAGTTATGTTTTTTTCCTCCCATCTTATACTCTCAGTTAATGTTGATAAGATGTATGATAAGAATAAGATTGAGCTGATCTCAGTCCAGAAGCCTGACCCTGGAGGTATTAATGTCCTTCAGGAAGTGGGAAGACCTAGAATGTGGAATTCAAAGGATTCAGCATATGGGAATAATTCCCCAAGGTCTATGATGGAATGGGAAGGTGAATGTGATGGAACTGAAATACTTGTCCTCATTTTATGTTCCTTTGAACCATGCTTGAGAAGGATTTCAGTCAAGGAAGTAATATACATTGCATGGAAAAAGCTAATTCCCATTCAGTTAAGTCTCCACTGAAACTTGGTTAAACTGAGGATATTTAAGGTATAGAATGATCCCTCAGGAACTTGGGTGAATATAAAAGATTGCATATGAGAGAATAGCTGTGAGTGCACATACATGTGTTGCCATGTCATGGAGATGTGGGAATGTTTGCATGGGCCTGCCCATGAGTGTTCAATAGTGTGGGATCAGAGAATTAAATAAATGGCCATTTTTTCCTTTGGATCCATGATTCTCCTTGAAATTTTGAAATTTTGTTTTTCCTCTGTCACTAAAGTGTTCAATTATGGGGGGAAAGGGCTTTTAAATCCTGGACTGACATGCAAGATGTTTCATTGATCCTTGTTGCCTCAGATTACATTTTATCCCCCCTTGATACCCACTAAACTCAAAGCATGTCAAAGCTGAAAGGGCCCTCCAATCACTTCACTGTATTTGTGGAGAAATCAATGTTTAAAAAGTGAGTTAAAATCACACAGTCACATAGAAGGCAAAGAGAAGTGCCTAGATTTTGCCTACTCTGGAGCTACTTCCACTCTTTGGAGTTGGTGTCAAGCTGAAAACTGAATTAGCAGCCGGTCAGCTCAAATTTCCATCTAATCCCCAGCATGGGAGGACCTTACACCCTCTCTCTTTTCCCCAGAATTGCTGGATTATTCAGTTCTGGAATCTGACCTGCTATGAGCTGCCAGTTTCTGACCTAATATTGAATAAAGATCTCCTGGGAGAAAGATACAATAGAAGTGTCAAGACCCAGGTTAGCATTGACCTGACACACAAAGAAGATACCTAAAACTATCTGTGGCTCTCCACTCCCATTAACACAAGATCATGTCCCAGTGGTGCTCAGCAGGATCTGATTCTTTCCTGCTTCATCTAGCACTTACTCTAGCCAAGGTGGCATTTTCCTAGATGAGCCAGGCCCTTTCTCATCCTAGTCTTTTCGCATAGTAGGGTAAGTTTTCCCTACTGCTCTCCTCTTTTTTGGTCAAGTCCTGCTATGCCTCAAGTTTCACCTTCATCATTATTTCCTCTCAAAGTCTTCCCTGTCTCCCCAAGTCATTAATAGAGGTCCCTATTCTGTTGCCTCATCAGTGATGGAGGCTGAAAGTAAGTTCTTATTGGTGCTGGGCCTGTGGGTCATTATTGTGCTAAAGTTTAGCTCAGTTTCTGTCACAATAAATGAATAAGTGAGCAGATGAGTGAATGGATGAATGAATGAACAAGCATCCTTCTGAGTCTTTTCAACAGAGTTGGCAAGGGAGATTATAAAGTTGAAGTCCTGGGGAGTGGGTTTAGAAGAGGAGACATCACTGATAGAATCCATGTTCCTTAAAGCCAAAACTCAAATAGGAGTGATTTCAGGGTCAAGGATGGCCCTGGAGGCCCTAAAGGCCCTCAAATGTTGGTCTGTTGTTCCCAGACCTTGTGCTGGGCACGGAAGAGGGCTGGATGGAGGTGTCTCCAGCTAAATACCTGCAATCTAAAGAAAGGCAACTGCCAGATCTGAAGGCGACTTTTTCCATGTCTGGTTCTGTTCAGGGGAAAAAGTGATCACAGCCCTCTCAATTGGAGAGGTAGCTGAGTATCAGAGGCAGCTGCAGGTGGAATGGATAGCACTGAATTTGTCAGCCTGGGCAGGGACAACTTTAGAGAGAAGGTGAAGGGTGTTAAGGGAAGAAAATTTAAAGGTGAGGCAGAGGGACAGAGCTAGGCAACGTGTCCAGGGATATAGCTAGACAATGTGTCCATACTCAAGTCATGATTTCTATAAATCTACATTATGATGGATACTTCCACAGGGGAGCTATAGGAGTGAGATGATCAGTGGGTTATACGCAAGCTCTTTAGGTTCCAATTCTAGATGTTCCACCTAAAGAGTGAATGACAAGACAAAGTAATTTAATTTCTTTAAGTCTCGCTATATAAAATGGGGACAATTATCAAATCAGTGGTAGGGAATATTGACTTCATCCTCATCGTGGTTAAAAATGAGACAGTCTATAAGAGGCATTAATACAGTGTCTGGGACATGATATCATTTCAAGATTAACTAGTCTTAGCATGTTGCTTACATAGATGAGTACTTATCTAACTTATCTATGTACTTATGGTCCTCCCCAAATGACTGGCACATAGTAGATATCAAGTAAATAGGGAACAAATGAATGAATAAATGAATGAGTAGGTCCAAGAAAACAGTCATTGTATGCTCAGTGCTTATTATGAGGCTGTTACACACCTGTGTCTGCTGTTCCCTCTGCTTAGAACAGCCACCCCATCTTCTTTTCCAGTGACTGCCTATCCGGAAGTCAAGATTCAGCTCAAAGAATCTACTTTCCAAGTTGAGTGCTCCCTGGCATCACATGGGAGAAAATATGTTGTAAAAACAGCTGTCAACAGTAGAAATAACCCTGGAATGAATGTATGGGGACTTGTGTTTTTATTTCTCTTCCATTTCTACCCTTTGAGGTGACCTTGCAAAAGATTTCAATACTCTGCACCTCTGTCTTACCACTGTTGAATGTGGGTGATGATGGTTGCAATATAATATTGTTGTGAACATGTCTTTCTGTAATTTTTTTAAGATTTATTTATTTATGCATACAGAACGGGGGTACAGGCCAGTGGTGTGGTGGCCAAGAGGGTTCACCAGAGACAGAGTGGGGAGCAAAACACACAGATCTACTGAAATACACTGCTGAGGGGAGCAGTGGGCGGGTCAGGAGAGGTCTACCACACTATGTGGGTCAGCTCCCTGGCCGGGGATCCAACTCATGCTGCAGTGGCTTTGGAGAGCTTCATAATGTGGTGTTTTAACCCACTATGCCACCAGGGAGGGCTATGTCTCTCTTTTAAAACTACTTATTGAACTTCTCTTATGGACCAGGCATTGAGTTTGGCTCTGGAGAAACTTCATGAACAAGACAAACAGGGCCGTCTCTACAATAATGGTTTACACAATCTAGCCCAGGCATCAGACAAGAAAGAAACAGTATTCTCAGAGACAAATGTAATTATAATTTGTAACTTGTGCAACAAGGGAAGGGAGGAAATACTTGCTTGAAATCTGAATGGCAAGAAGGAAATAACCAAGTGAGGGCTGGGTAAGATTATCCCAGGCAGAAAAAATAGTGTGTGCAAAGGTCCTGAGGTGGTGGAAAGAGCCAGGGAATTTGAAGAACCAACTACAAGTGGAGTGGATTCAAGCACAATGGGAAAGAAGAAGAAAGAAAGAAGATAAGGTCAGCAAGATGGCCAAGGACCAGGTCTGGCAACACCTTACAAGTCACAGAAAGGAAATTATAAGTGAGACAAGGGAGGTCAGCTTAAAGGTAAAGCTGATGGAAATATCACACAGACCATGACTATGAACCCGTAACTAGGCTTTTGGTTTCTCCACTGGCAAGGTGAGATAATATTGTGTCTCCTAACACCCATCTCCCAACCTAGGTGTAATGATGATATCTCCTTCCAAGTGGAATCAAGTGGTGCCTCTAAATATCAACACGCAAACTTCAGCTTTTTTGTGGCTGCAAGGGGCAATGTGGCCTGGGAAAAGGCCGAGCTATTATCAAAGGGGAGGAAGCATCCTGCAGACTGTTTTGGAGCCATGATGAATGTGGCTATTCTGGGCCTGGTAGGAGGGAGCTTGGGAGGGGGGCTGGCCGGAAAAGCAGAGTTATTTCAGGACATTGCAGCAGGCAATTTGTAGCTTGAGTGTACAAAGCAAATCTGGAGAGACTGGAGGGGCCAGAGACCATGAATGGCTGGAAGCTAAAGAACGTCCCCAGATGGCCCCAGAAGAGCCGTGCTTTTGTCATAAGGCAGCTTGATATGGGTCCTGGCAGCAAGCAGGCCTGGGATTGAAGCCTGCTATGTGACCTTGGGCAGGTGCCCACTGGATGCCAGACTTCATCCAAGCAGTGTGCATGCACTAGCTCTTTCTATCCTCCTAACACCCCAGTGACTCAGCCTCTGTGCCATTCCCATTTTACAGATGAGGAAAATGAAGTCCAGAGAGCTTAAGTGACTTGCCAAGGTCTTGCTGCTATTAAAAAAGAAGCAGGGTTTAACTCAGCTCTCCAGACCCCAAACTGTTGATTCTGTGTTATCCTCTCTGCCTCTTATTACTCACAGAGAACCATCAGGACAACGAAATGACACAAAACATGCAAAATACTCAGCATAGTTCTGGGGACAGAGAATCTTAGCAGGTAGACAGCTTAGTAGATGTCATCTGATTTCACTTGCCCGCTCTGAAGCCGCTTATTGGGTCCATAGCACAGGTGTGACACTTTATTCTTGTGCGGGACGTTAAAAAAATGCAGCAGGAACTGGCTGGTGTTTTGAGATGGGTACTAGCCATTTGGATTCAAAAAGAAAATCCTTGACTAAAGTATGTTTTTTAAAGAAACCATGGAGGGTGGAAAAACCTGCAATGTCAACTACATTTATAAATAACACTATAGCATGTTCTCTTTAAAATAGTCTCTGAGGCATGTGGGCAAGATGTCACCATCCCACGTAACCACTGGAGATGCTGAGACCCTTTAGGGGTGATGGTGTTGTCCAAGGTCACAGAGAAAACCAATGGGAGAAGTGATGAAACCCCAATCTGTCCCTGCTGGTGCAGGGCTCTGACCCATGAATATTCTCAATGAAGACTGTGAATAAGATTTCACAGGAGACATGCTTTCCTCAGCTGAGGATCCATTCTCTACTGTTCTATGAACAATAGATTCTCCTCCAAGGGACTATCTTCTTTTTTACACTCAGGCTAACTGATTCAAGCAAAAGTTGCTTTTATCTAATTTCAGGGAAGTGTTTATGCTCCAATTCTTGCCAGTCAAAGCATCCCATGCACCTAGCCATGGTGACTCATTCCCAAATAGGCACTATTCAAACCAAGTCAGTGAAAGCCAGTGAGACTCAATTCTGGAACTTTTAATGAAATCTTTGAGAAGGGATTCTCCTTTGCTCATGGTAGCTGAAGAAGGTAAGTTGAAAACTTGGAACTCCTGGCAACATCTTTGTTACCCCAAAGGTTAAAGTGGTTTAGGAAATGGATAGGGAGACAAGACCTTTTAAGCTTCTGGATCCAGCTAGACCTGATGCTATTCAACTTTTCAGTTTGAGAATATATGCCGATACAGTAGTGTGTGGTCTATATGCCTTGTAACCAAAGGACTCCTAACTAAAACAACCACTCTTGTCATCAACAACACATTACTGCAGTTCTTCAAGCTACAGCAGCTGCAGAGAGTAGTCGTCAGGCTGCTGGCTTTGCGGTCTGCTTCTGCCACCTTGTAGTTGTGTGGCTTTTGGGAAGTTACTTTGCCTCTCTGCTCCTCATGTATAAGGTGGAAGAATATTATCTTCTACCTTGCAGAATCACTGGAAAGAAATGTTAAAAACCAATATATGGCTTAGGCTTAGAAAGCACCTGGCACAGAGTGAGTTTTTTCAAAGATTGTACTATGAAAATGTTGATCAAAATGAAGATGTTTTACCCCAAACCTGGGACCTTTTGTGCACAAATTGATATTTAAGTCACAAGGTCAGCACAGTGAGAATTGCCACTGTGTGCTTTTTAGGATTATTTGCACCAACCATATAAGACCTGATTGACTACAAAACTGAGACTCAGTCAAAAAGCCTTGATGGAGGCAACATAGCCTGTGACCGCACTGACACTTAACCAGACTTGCTGGCTTCAAAGCACATCTCCCTGCAAACGTGTTTTCTAAATCTCAGCTGCTCATGAAAGACCAGTCATGGTTTTCATCTATTTCTGTACAGGTTCCCTATATTCATATTCCTGAAATTGACTTGCTTTTTGACTTAATACATTCAGGTAAACAGGAAGCTCCCATCAATTTGAAAATGGGACATGTGTGTCCTGTGCAGAAATAGAAGCTAGCATTAAAAATAGACACAATTGGAAACAGAGGAACATCATTACAGGCCAGCTGTCCCCTGATACCTGCCCCAGGCTCTGAGCCTGGCACCTGCTCCCTCTTTGGTTAAGAAGGGAAGATTAGCAAGTGTTGAGAGGTGCTAAAAATGCAGTAGTCCCAAACTGACACAACTCATTGACAATCAGAAGGATGGAAAGTGAAGTGAACAGAAAATCACTTTCTTGCTGTGTGATTACATGTCATTTCATGCTGTGTCCACGGGGCAGCCTTAAATCTCTCAGACAAGTAATAAGGTGGGTGCAAGACATTGGGAAATGCAGCAACCCCAAATCCAACCTACTTATTCTCTAAGGACCTCCTTTCTATTCTCCACCTTGTACCCCCAACCTCCAACATTTAGGCATTCTAGATCATCTCTATGTTGGCACTCGGTTGGATTGAAGCAAAGCTAAAACAAGTACCTTTCCCTAGGTGAGTCTTGGAAACACGCTGTTGCACGCATTTAAACTCACCAATTGGCTGAAAGACACACGTCTGTATCAGCCTGAAACTCACTGGCCTGTCCTTGCTTTAGGATGAGCCAGCACCCACCTACCCTCTACTCCTTCCACCCAACAAGAGCAGCCATGGTTGCCATAGTGATATGGTCTAAACAAGGCAGGTGATGTAATTTTCCTTAGAGATGTAGCATCAGGCTGATGATTGGGGCACATGCATCTGATTCAGACTCCTAAGAAGAAAGATATCACGTTGAATCAAACAAACTCCCAAGAGTCAAAAAAAGGGAAGATGGTAAATAAATGCCTGCCAAGCTCTAGAATGTACCCTGTGTGGCCTTGAGTAAGTCATTTATCCCATGTCCAGATACACCCAATGACTCTCCCCAAACACCAGAACTTGCTAATGTCCACACAGATAGCAACAGAAGCACAGACAGAGCTGACGGACAGAGGGATTATTTGATATTTCATCCCGTGACTGATTATGCTATATAGCAACTTTTACCAAATTATGTTTCTTTAAACTCTCATTCTAAATCTGCTCTTTGTGGCTTGCTCCTATCATGGTATGGGGGTGGGAGTGTTTATTCAAGTGGTATTAAAAAACACTAGGCTATAAAAAAATAACAAAAACAAAGAGCTGGATTTTGTTAAGCATGATCTGAAGGCCCAAGAAGGGAATACATTATGTATCTTTCTTAAATCTCTCTGGTCACAGAGGCTGTTTTGTGGTCTAGTGAGCTTCTATTCTATGCAGTACTTGGGGAATCAGCAAGACCACTCCATGGTCCAATTCAGACTGAATACCTTCAAGGGGGGGAAGTCCTTTCACTTTCAGAAAATGCTGATGGTTAGAAAATTCTTCCTTAACTGAGCAAATACAGCCTGCCTGTAAGTTGCACTTTGACTTCCATTTCCACTCCCTTCTGAGAAACATAACATTTTTAAGCTTTGCTTTTTCTGCCACATAAAGAAGGAAAGATGCTCACCTTAATCTTCTCCCCAGGCTGGGAGAATTACATGGGATAACCTGGTAAATTGTTGAGTGATGTACATATGCGAGCTGTTGAGTGAAAAGGAGCATCACAGCCTCATATAAATAAACCGCTGCAGGTGGGAAGCCTCATGACCAACTTTCACCAAGACAGATCATTCAGAACAGGGTTTCTCAACAACCAGCTGCAGTCAGGGGCTGTCTTGTGCATTGTGGGTGTTGAACAACATCCCCAGTCTCTATCCAATAGATATCAGAAGCAAGCCCCCCATGTTGACAACTGAAACATCTCCAAACATTGTCAAATGCCCTGAAGGGGTAAAATTGCTCCCATTGAGAGCTGCTCTTCCAGATCACCAAGCTTTCTGCCAAGATGGAGACTCTAATCTTGTATCTGTGTGTCCAATAGCTGAATGCAGGAAGCCCACGGCTAAGGGGATGGAGGAAGTAGAATTTTTAATTTTTAATAGTACATCTAACTTCAATTTATAATACATCTAATAATAGATATATATTTTTAAAGACTTATTTGTGCATACAGAACTGGGGTACAGGCCAGAGGCTCAGGGGCGGCGAGAGGCTTCACCAGAGACAGAGTGGGGAGCAGTACAGGCAGATCGAGGAAGTACACTGCTGAGGGGAGCAGCAGGTGGGTCAGGAGAGGTCTGCCGCACCATGTGGTCACCTCTGAGGCAGGCGGAAATCAAACTCATGCAGAAGTGACTTTTAGCTTCTTAGTGTGGTGTTTTAACCCGCTGCACCACCAGGGAGGGCCACACCTAATAATAAATATTTTATTTAATTTTTCATTGAAAAGATAGGTCTCCAGTGATGAGTGACTGCCTTATTGGACAGGCTAATTCCAGATAGCATAGCTTGAGATCCATCCAGTCATTGCACAGATACTTGCTTTATTTTTTGTATAGAAAAGCTGGGGTATAGGCTAGGGCTGCAGGGGGTCAGAGGATTAACCAGAGACAGAATGGGGAACAGACCATGCAGATCTACTGAAATACACTGCTGAGGGGAGACAGAAAAGGTCTGCTGTGCCATGTGGGTTAGCTCCCTGGTCAGGATTGAACTCAGGTTGTAGGGGGGGATAGCACTGGGACTTAACTCCTAGGCCATCAGGGAGGTCCCATTGTATAAATAATTGTTGAGCCCCTACTCTGTGTCAACATGCACTGGAAATTAAGTGAAGAATGACAGTCATGACTCCAGTGCTCACCAGGAGAGCAGATGCCTGCAAATAAGCGAGTATACATGACAACGCCTGCTTTGGGCCCCCCTGCCAAAAGATACCTCCCCCTACAGACCTGCCACTCTGTCTAAAATCCCTCCACCTGCACTGACTTGCAAGGTCTCCAAAACACACATATGTTATCTCAAGAGGAAAATTTATTAACACCCACTGATGTATCAGGATGAACTTGTTTATGTGATTAGCTCCACTGAACACATTCCCAAGAGCTCTCAAAGCAGAGTCCTGTCTTGCTCATCATTATCACCAACAGAGCCTGGCACAGAGCCTGGCACATGTGGGTGATCAGCAAATACTTATCTTTTAAAAATCAAATGCTACAGACTTGTAGCATTTTATATTCTGGATAATGTACATTCATTTACATAACTGGATAACATTAGGAGTATAACTTCACACCTCAGCTTGGGCTCATGCTTGACTTCCCTCCACCAATGATACAGTGCCAATATGTGATCACACTGCCCCATCTACCTTCCCCTCTTCTCCCCCCTTCCCTCTGGTAACTACCATAATTTTGCAGTCTGAGAACTATTTTGGTTGTGTTCTGCAACTTGTTTCCTCTGATTATTTATAAGCCACAATGAGAAAGTCATCTGGTATCTAGAATAGTGTCAGGCACATAGTAGTTACTCAATAAATATCTCTTGAATGAGTGAATGAATAAGTCCTCGCAATCTCTATGGAGTAGCTATTACTGCCAGTCTCATTTTATAGGTATGGAACCAAGACTTTAGAAGTCAATTCACATAACCAAGATCAAATGCCAAATGAGAACTGAAGATGGGACTGGAACCCAGTTCTCTCTGAAGTTCCCACTAGGAGACATTTGGAAATTCTGCTGTGGGAGATAATGGGAATACCCCTGCTCTACTCACACACACAACTCACTACACTGATGCTTATTCTTGAGGCTCTACTGAGCTCCTTCACCTCCATCACGTGGGATGAATAAGCCTTGATGATCTGATTCTAAGAAAGGTCACTGGGGAGGAAGATTTTCCATACGAGGTCATGGAGCCAATCCTAGTCAGGGCTGAGGCTGGGAAACCAGGTTCAGGTCCTACTCTGCTATACTCTTTATCTGTAATGATATAGGCAAGCCCCATTTCTGTCCTGGACTCCAGTTTCCCAGCGTAAGGCGGGAATTCTAATTCTTGCTTGAAAGCATTGCGATGAGCGTACCATACAAGAAAGGGAAACTTTGAAAACTGTAAAATGCCATGGGCACATTTGTTCTCAGGCTATTGAGTGCTTACACTAGTCTCTTCTAAGAACTGCTGGCAATGATTGTATAATGTGGCAGCTTGCATCATCGTGCTCTGTTCTTCCTGCTTCCTTTACCACACCCTTTGTCATGTGACTTTGGCTCCTCCCCTGAGGACAGGTTTATTTCTCCATCCCATGGGTGTTGGGGTCAGCCATATAACTCGCTCTAGCAATGGGGTGCAAATGGAAGGGACAGAGTGCCAGTTCCAAGCTTAAGCCTTAAGAAGCCTTGTGTATTTCTACCCATCTCTCCTGCATGTCTGATGTGTGAGAATGTGTCCTGAGCAGTCACCAGCACAAGGAAATGAATTCATGTGGTGTGGACCTAAACTCAAGCCAGTTAGATTTAGCCTAATCAAGCTGATTTACAGTTAGCCTGCAGATGTGAGAGTGAAAATAAGTGATAAATGTTTTAAAACACTGAGTCCTGGTATGATTTGTTATGCAGCACCATTGTGGTAACAGCTGACTGATACACATACTTGTTATGGCTATTATCTCATGAAGTATGTAATAGTTTCCACGATTGCCCCCATTTTAAAGACAAGGTGCCTAAGAGCAGATAATTGCAATTGCTTTCCGAAGGTCACCCAACAAGGAATTGGCATAGACCAGCCATCAAACACTGAACTAACTCCTTCTTTGCACCTATGAAACAGAAGCTAAACTACAGCAAGATAATTCAGACAAAGAAATGCCTAGTGTCAATGTTTCAGATATTTCTAGAGGAATGAGATAAGAAAGAGGTCAGGTATCATGAAATTAAAAACAAGCAAGCAAGCAAATAAAATACAGTAGCACACAGGTTCAGTTCTCGGTCAAGTTCTCTCCCTCCTGTGGAGCTGATCTGCACAATAATGAGGCTGAATTCTGAATCATTTATGGAAATAATTACAAGCTGCCCTTTAAACTCTATGATACTTCTGAGGTCTTGATCCTTCCAGTTCTTTCCACTGAAATCCTGAGACACGCAGAAGTTAAGAACTTGCTAAAGGTCACAGTGAGAATTCAGACCCAGAATCTAGGATTCCAGGTCCAAGATTCTTCGAGTGATCTTCAATGTGGACAGAAGGAAACAGTTCTTTCCCTGGCTAGAGAATCAGGTGCCTACTTTCTACCTCCTACCTCTGGGCCCTGGCAGAGGCTTTTGGAGAGCAGCTGAAACAAGATCTCTTTCCTCTTACTGTCCAGGCTGGGCTGAGTAGACATAAAGGGGTCTTGAAAACCAGCCTTGGGATAATTAATGATGCCCAAAGTGGGGTCTATTTCCCATCAGTCGGTCACCGGGCTTGTTCATTATTTTCTTTATAAAAATAATTATCCCAATCAAGACAGGAGCTCTTCAGAATCACAACTCATTAGCTGTGTGTGCATTTTTTAGTTCCATAAAGAGTCATATGGTACTGATGAAAATTACAGGTCCCTGGAATCGACATTAGAGACAAACCCAGCCAGTTACCATCGGCCCCATAGACTCAGCTTCCGGAATTGTAAACAGAGCTGGAGGGTGCATGCTTAGCCAGCAGGCAGGTCTGGGTTCAAATTCCACTCCATACCAATTGCGTGTAATTGTGAGGGTGTTCACTTTTGCCTCTTGGTCCCCACATCCCTATAGCTGAGCCAGAGACACTAATAAAGAGGACTGACATGTATCTCACACCTTCTATGGATCATCCTGATCTAAGCACTTTCTCCATGTTATCCCAACTAACCCTCATGAACAACCTACAAGGTAGCATCTCATTCCATCCCATTTCACAGAAGAAGCAAAGGCACAGCAAGGTAATGAACTTGACCAAGGTCATTCAGTGGTAGAGCCTGTTCCAAACCAAGTCTTTGTATGTGTAGAGCATTCATATTCATAGTCCTCACTGCTCCTCTCAAATCCTGGCTGAGGAGAACACCTCCCAACTTGGCTGGATGGCTCCGTGCCCTCTTTCATTAATAACAAAAGCCATGCTGTATCAAACTCTTTGTGACAGGATTTTTCTAGTTACTTCCCACACATCTTTAACTCCCTGGTTCTTCACAGGAAACTTACAACATGGGGGCTACCTTGATCTACATTTTGTAGAAAGTCACGCAGAGAGGGGAACACACGTGGCCAACCTTAGCCAGGTGTGCTTGGGTCCAAAGCTTGCGCCCACATATCGCTGCATGACGCGCCAGCCACAGCCTACTATGGGGGCGCCGTCTTTCCCCGGGAGACAGAACAAACTGAGTTGGTAGCTTAACTTCTGCCTCCATTTTTTTCTAGGGGCCCCCACGCCCTCACCTGCAAAAGACTCCAGGTCTGCAGCTTGCTGATGCTACCGGCCTCCTTAGCCCCGCCCACCGCTCCTCATTGCCCCAGGTGCCTCAGGAAGCTGCTCAGCGCCCCTCCATCCTGATGGGGTGATGGGGACGGGCTGGTGACACAGAAGGGCTTCCTTTTCAGTGAGGTGTGTCCAGCCATGGGGTTCTGGGGCATGGAGAGCTCTGCCACCCAGGCTGCTATGTGTGTGTTGGCAACTCTCTGTTCCCTCCACCACATCCATCTCTCCCTGGCCTGGTCCTCTCTTCTCCTGCCTCACTGTCTCCGAGCATCTCCATCTGTTGCCTTCTAACGTCTGGTCTCCGGGCTTTCCTAACGTCCCCTGGGCTGTGTCTACTTTTTCCTCATTTCTCTCTCCTTGATCTCTCCCCGCTCCCAACATCTCCCAATTCCCTTCTTGGTCTCCCCCCCCCCACCCCCACAGCATTCTTCCCTCATCCTTTATCTCTCTTCTCTCCCTCACTTCCCTTTTCTCAACTCTGAACTATGGCCTGCATCTCTCCCTCGCTCTCTTCTGCTTTCTGCCCTGCCTGTCTCATCTCCTGTGCTCTTAGTCTTCTCCTTCTCTCCCTTTCCCCCACCTCCATCCATCCTGTCTCTTGACATCTCCTCGTTCCCCCTCTCATCTTCCATCACCGCCTCCTCCCCCAGGTCTGTTGCTGTTTAGAAAGGCCGGCAATGTCCTTGGTGGATCACACACATCAGTGGTTTGAATCAAATCAAACCGCAACTGAATTACACTAATAAACCAATTAAATGCCATTCAAAAAGTAATTTCATAGTGTCCCCGATATTTATTGTAAATCTCGGCTCTCTGTCAAGTCTCCTCCCTTCTCCACCTCCCCGGAACCCTTCCCCTTTCCCCTGCTCGCTCACCCCTCACCAAAGTCCCTTTCTCCTTCCCTCTCCCTCCAGGCCGCCTCTGCTGTCCCTCGCCACCCAACCTTGCTGCGGAGCCTGCTTGCCCATATCCTGGGTTCCAACTGTCTTTGGGGGAGCTAGTCTGTTGAAGAACACTGAACTGGGAGTCAGGAACCTTGAGTTCCAGTTTTCGGTTGCGCCATGAACCGATTGTGTGTTTCTGGGAAAAGAACTTGAGCCACCTGGAGGTGCTGACTAGGTGGCTCCCAAGCTCCCGCCAGTCTGAAGCCTGCAGTCTCGTGAATGTCCAAAGCTGCGAGGTGGCTTTGGAGAGCCGAGGATTCTGCCCAGATCCATCTCTTGCCTCAAAGCGAGAGCCCTGGCAGGACCGAGTCACGCTGAATGCGCGGCCCCAGCTGGTTTTGAGAGATGTATTTCCTATCTCCTCTCACTGGTCACACTGTCCACCCCTGCCGCTGCCCCGACCTCTAGCCAGCTCAGCGCTGCTGTTCCCATTGAACAGATGGGCATCCCCCTCCTAGATAATTTGCCATCAAGAAATCTGAGGCATTGGCTGGGATCCACGTGACACACTGCACCTTGGTGCCCTGCGAAAGCTGAAGAACTCAGAGGTCTTGATGTGTGGCCAAACCTACCTGTTACTTACTCTACTTGTCTAAATTTCCAGTTTAGAAATTCCCACAGGCTCCATATCACAGGTCTGCCTTTTGAACACCCAGAGTTTGTTTTATTCTGAATTGACATGTCATGGATATGACAGAAGATATATTAAAATGAAAATGTATCTGAGAAGCATGATTACTTTCCTGTCTACCATGTCACTGAATCTTCATAATATCTGTAAAATTAATCAGGGGGCTTCATCTTCACTTGACTGATGAAGAAACTGAGGCAAAGATAAGGGGCTCCACCAAAGTCAGGTAGATTGAGATTTGTGACTAGAAACTGGATCATTTAATTAGATACAGATAACGCAGGAGGTGGATCCCAGTTCTGCATTTAGTTGGTGTTTTAGGCAAATGGTTTCTCCTCTCTGTGCTACAGTTTCTCATTTGAGTGATGGAAGTAATATGTGTAGCTTTCATAGAATGAGGATTATCATGAAGCTCAAACAAGTTAATATATGTAAGGCGTTTCCTATTCAGTTCTCTGGCATTTAGAGAGTGTAGGGATGAAAGGCGGAGATATCTGAGACCTGTTCCCTGTGTCCTGCCCAAAATCAGAGGTAGGGCTGGACATCAAAAGGCCGGGCCAGTTCCTCCTTAGCACCCTCTGGACTCCCGCGTAATGGAAGGTGAAGGGTAGTGAGGAGAGTTGTAATGGCTTTTCAGGGAGGGCTTATAGTAAGCTGGTCTAACTGGTCATCTGGAACCATTGTGACCACACTACTGGGGACACCTCCCCTTGTCCACATTCCATGAAGATGTGAAAGTCAAGAGGTGAAAGAAAAGATGGAGCACGGATCCAGGACACTCATCGTGTCTAATAAGAAGGACATAAAAAGCAGGCAGAAATGATGAAGAAAACTTTGCTAAACTCGAGGTGACTTCTATTGCCAAATCAATAGGCTTAGTAAGTTTCAAAACAAAACAAAACCAGAGGACAAATTTGGTAAATGTTTTGAATTTCAATGACAAGGGAAGCAAGCCTCTAAGCAAGACAGGAAAGAATCCCCTCAGCCACTGGACTGTGGGCACAGTGGAGCCAGGGATGATGACAGCTGTGTCCCAACACCTATCAAAGCCCTTTGCCAAGTAGTTGCTCAATAAATGTCTGCTGCATGATTAAGTGGATATAACAGCATGATTACTATTCCTCCCTGAATTACTCCGCTAATATTTCCACCACTACCATGCTTCACTGATCTGCTGGACCAGCAGGGATACTAACTACCTTCATTTGACATTTGACAGCTGAGGAAACAGACTCAGGAAGGTGGTGCTATGGCCTAAGTTGATGTATCTGGCATTGACGGGGTTGGCATGGAGCCCAGGTGTCTCACCGCCAGCCCTCCACTGGCCTTATGGGCTCGGAAGCCCAGATACACTTTTCTTCCTTCCTTCTTCTCTTTATCAATGTGTCCAGGGACATTGCCACATATCCAGACAACAATGTAAGTCAGCTGTCTCTGTGGGGACCACAGCCTGGGAGGCCTGATGGATGCCATGGGGTCTACACAAAAATAACTCAGCCATGTTGACCCCTAAAAAAATTCCATGTTATAATGTGGCCCGGAGCAACAAAATCTTCGTTCACACAGGTCTGTTTCCTTTGATGTGTTGGATAATCTTTCACCCAGACTGTCACGGGATGGAGAGGCACGCAGACATCTAGTAAAAATCTGACACAATCCTCATCCTGAAGGGTTCCTGGTGACCTGTCTCTCTCCCTGTTCCCTAATCTCCCCGCTCATCCCATCCCCAGGTTCCACATCTGTCTTAATTCTGGACAGGAAAATCTATTTTCTGATTATGTTTCTTAACCTCAGAGTATTTTCCTCCCTCCTGCGGCCTCTTGCAATCTGTGTCACAGTCATTCTGAGATCTCTGCCTCCCCCACCCCATTTCCTCTCATCTCTGCTCTCCTTCCCTCCTTCTCCCCTCCTGCCCTCATCTCCCCACTGGACCACAGAGGGGGCCAGTCCAGAGACCTACTCAAAAGCTGGGAGCAGGAGGTGCAGTTCTGTCCCACTCTCACCAGCAGGGACTGCAAATATCCATCTGGTCTGTGATACCCCTTGTTGCTTTTATCACAACCCATTTTCGGGAATAAGACCAAAAAAAATCTTTTGAGAACTTCCTTTCCCCAGAAGAAGGCTGACATCAGGAGGACTGGCAAGGACCTCACCCAGAAAGACACCCTTAGCATCATCATGTTTCTTAAACATCACTGGAGCATCTGGGCCATCTGGGGACCCTGGGCACAGCTGGCTAGGGCAGAGGGCAGTCTCATAACACACATCTGGGCACTGCCTTGTAGACACACTCTCTTTTCTGTCCTGTGTCTTCCTCTTTCCCCCTCTCTTCCCTGCCTCTCTGACCTACTCTTTTTTCTCCTTTCCTTCTCCCCTAAATTTGGCCACTTATTCCCGTGGGTGCTGCTCAGAGTCACACCAACCATCAAGAACTTCCCAAAGCTGTCATTCATTTCCCTTCCCCGGTGGTCTCCAAAATGCCATTGAGATGACCAACTCTGTGTTCCTATGCGATGAGAGCGCTCATGGGCAACTCTGACCTATCTGCTCTCTGCAAATCCCAGCAGAGCATCCACTGGCTACCCAGAGTACAGCCCCTATCCTGAGGCAGACGTGGAGACGCCTAGGCCACGTTAACCTGATTCTGTGGCTAACTCTGTGGGGGTCTCAGGATAACGTTGCCAGTGATAACATCAAATACTTACTGACACAACTGTGCTTTGACGTGTGGTCACAATGTCCTCTTCTCTGTTCTTTCATAAACCTTTGTTTCCCTCGTCCCCGGACCTTAATCCTCATACCATCGTTGCATGATCAGGTTTTACTACCGTCTGCGCTTTCAATAAGAAGAACTTCTGCTCAAGTAGCAGCGTCTTGCCTTGTGAACCTGCTCCAGAGCTCTGTGTCCCTCTTTTGCCTTCTTGCTGCAAAGCGGCAACTGATTTCCTATCACAACAACCAGCAGACTAGAAACAGAGAGACCACAAGATACTCTGCTTAGTCTAGAAATTCAGGAAGAGCAACTCTCAAAAGCCTGAAGGAGACTGAGGAGAAACAGCATGGCGGAAGTTGGAAAGGTGGGCCTGGAAGAAGCTGGAGCTCTGCTAAAGGCACTGTGTGCTCAAAACAACTGGCCCAGTTGTTTTGTCACCAAGGACAATGGTGGAGCCCATGCTGGGCTTGGGGACGTGAAGGTCAACCAACCAGTGGTTACATGAGCAGAAGCCAGCGTGGCAGTGGGTCATACTCGGCACGTGCACACAGTCAGGCACTGCTGGGGTCTTGGGACGCAAGACCAGGCCACTTCTGGCTTCTGCACTAGTGAGAGTACAAGCTATCACACAGGCAAAGCTCCTTGTCAAAGGTATCATTGACCCCGGCAAACTCTCCAAGCAGCTGGGTTTGGAGAGGGAAAAAAGGGAGACTATTACAATGAACTAAGGATATCCCTTTCCTCTTCATCTGGCCTGGATAGCCAATCAACAATCTACTAAACAATTACAAACTATATAGGATTCCAATTTATGATAAGCACGGACCTTGCTCTGTGGTCTGAGAAAACAGGGAATAGTGTTTGGCCATTTGAAAAAAGCTTAACGTTCAGAAGAAGGGGATAAAGACAAAGACTCAGAAATCAAGAGCCACAATAAAGAGAACATTTAGGAATGTTCTTGATGAGATAAAACCAAATAAGACATCATGGGAAAAAATAATAACAAAACACAACACAACAAAGACAGACAATTATAAACAGGAGACATCCTGCAGGGGTGGGGTGAAGAGGGGTGGAAGGAGGGAGGGAGGGAGAGGCACAGGGCCCTGTGGTGATGGTGCAGGGGTGAACTGGGGGAGTAAATTCCATGAGGATGACACCTGAGGTAGGGGAAGCAAACATTGTTTAAAAATGAACAATGGCATAAAATATGGATCAATAAATACATTTAATAAAAAAAGATGCATCGAAAAGCCAGGGAAGCAAATTGTGAAGAAGTTCAGAGAAAAGTGAGCTTTTAGAATTGTGTTTAATTAATGACTGCTATATTTGGGGGGGAAATATAGAGGAAGAAATTCTGTAGCTGATGAATGAGATCATGAGAAAATTGCTCCCAAAATAGGTAACCAAGAAGCCAAAAGGATACACGCTCATTTAGTCTCTATAGTTATTAGAGCAAGAATCAACAGTTCAACTTTAAATAACTTTGAAAACATCAGTAACAAGGGCATACTGAGTTTATTAGTAGGTGCTGCTTTTCTTATATAAAAGGATGAAAAATCAACACACTAAGAAAAATCCATCTAAGAAGGTGGATAAAGAATAATGAAATAACTTTAAGAAGATAAGGGGGAAATTCTGTCAGAGATGCATTCTGAATTATGTGGGGATAAAATAATGAGATTTCTAGGGTTTTCTTTAAAATACTTCAGCAAATAAGACAAAGAGAAAAGTAAATGTGGTCAAATCTTAAAAATTGTTGTATGTTCACGAATATATAAGGGTACCTTATACTGTTCTTAATTTTTGAGTGTTTGAATGTTACCATGTTAAACATATTAAAAATGGAAAGGAAGGGACATTTGTTTAACAAAAATAAATGAAGACATAGGTGGGTTAGAAAAAGTGAAAGGCTAAGAAAATACTGATGCATAAAAATTAATTCAGCAAAATCAACAATAAAAATAGATGATTCATTATATCTAATCAAAGATAAAAGAGAGAACAAATGAATATATACAATTGATTCATTATATCTAATCAAAGATAAAAGAGAGAACAAATGAATATATACAATTAGGAATATAATTAGAGATCAAAATTTAGTTTTAATATTATAGGATTATTGTACGTTTCAGCTAACAAGTTTTAACCACTCTGAATGAAGGTCCAACATGGTCAATTTGTAGGGGAAATATCAATCTCTGTATTAGCACAAGAGGCAGAAAAACTGACTAGATCATTGATGGCAGAGTGGGACAATTGTTAACTGGTGAGTGACCTGGGTCCAGACAGCTCTAGAGAAATAGCTTTCAAACTTCAAAAACCCGGCAATGCTACACTTTATACATCACACGTAAGCCTAAATAAGGGAAAGTTTCCCCAATTATTTAACCAGGTTAACATACCTCTAGTATAATAATAACCAATTAATTTTACTTTAAATATACAACCAAATTCAATATAAAATATTATCAAATAGATACCAAAAGTTTACTAAGCAATAAATATGCCATCATAAATGAGATTTATCCTATTGTCAACTAAGATAAAAGTTGGGATTATGTATTAAGGTACTCCTACCCATGGCCAAAATTTATTACAGAAGCAGGAATAAATTTGATCAAAAATACAGATTTCAAACCAACAAAAGGATACCATGCTTTGTGGCAAAATACTAGGGACAAAGATGCCTATTTCATTTTTTTGACAATTTCCCAAAGAGTTCTAATTTACACACAAAAGGAGGAAATTGAAATCACAGGATTAGTGTCTGTTTACACTCTCCATCCTTCCATCTGCACCTCTGAGACACACCCTGATACCCTCTCTGACACAGTCATCCAGGTGAGATCAGTGAGATGAATCAGTGATGATGAATTCAAGCTAAATATTGCAACTATGAGGGTCAATGAAAAAAAAAAAGAAAAAAACCTTGAGTGATCATCTACCTCATTTGGGGGAGGGGGCCATTTGGGAATAAAAGCCAAAGAAGAAATCAAAAAGCAAATAACTGTCAGATTTGACCACAAAAAATATTTTTATAAATTTTATGACTGAGATTTGTAAACAAATGACCAACCTGAAAAATAATAACTGAAACGTGTGATGGATACATGATCAAAACAACATATTAAAAATGTGAACTGGCCCTCCCTGGTGGTGCAGCGGGTTGAAGCACAGCACTGAGAAGCTAGAGCCACTTCCACATGAGTTCAATTCCCTCCTGGCCCGGAGGTGACCACATGGTGTGGCAGACCTCTCCTGACCCGTCCGCTGCTCCCCTCAGCAGTGTACTTCGTCTATCTGCCTGTTCTACTCCCCACTCTGTCTCTGGTGAAGCCTCTCGCCGCCCCTGAGCCTCTGGCCTGTACCCCAGCTCTGTATGCACAAATAAATAAATCTTTTAAAAAAAAATGTGAACTATCTTTTTTCTAAAAAATGGACAGAAGATCTAAGTTGGTAATTTATCAAAAAAGGTAGGGAAGAAATACAGTGACCAGCTAATAAATGAAAAAAGTCAGTAAGGAAATAGAAATAAAAAAAAGGGTATCGTCTCATCTCAAACCAGTGAGAATGACACCTCTTAAAACAACTAGCAACAACAAATGTTGGCGAGTATGTGGAGAAAAAGGAACTCTCCTGCACTGCTGGTGGGAATGAAAATTAGTACAACCACTATGGAAAACTGTTTGAAGGTTTCTCAGACTGCTAAAGAACGAGCTTCCATATGACCTAGCAATCCCACTCCTAGGTATCTACCCAAAAGACACAAAAACACTGATTAAAAAAGACAACTGCACCCCCATGTTTATTGCTGCCTTATTTACAATAGCAAAGACATGGGATCAACCCAAATGCCCAAAAGTAGATGACTGGATTAAAAAGATGTGATACATATACACAATGGAATATTACTCAGCAATCAAAAAGATAAACACATGCCTTTGGCAACAACATGGATGGAGCTGGAAGGGATCATGCTTAGTGAAATAAGCCAGAAAGAAAAGGAAAAATACTGGATGTTGTCACTCATAGCAAGAACATAAAGGACCGGGGGGGGGGATAATAATAAACAACTGTACACCAGAAACATTTTACATGAGTATAGTAGGAAATGGGATAAAAAATGGGTGTGGGGGGGTGTAAATGCACTGGACTATGGTGATGGCATATGGGTGAACTGGTGATGGAAAGCCCACGGGGATTACAACTGAGCTGGAAAATGGCACAAAATGATGTAAAAAAAAAAAAAAGAGAGTTATAATAATAAAAGAAAAACAGGGTATCATCTTTTCCTTTTCAAATAATTTTCAAAAATGAATAAAATGAATTCCTTTTCAAAGAATTTTTCAAAAATGATAATAGGCAACATTAGTAAAACTGCAGGCAGATAAACTCTCATTAACTGCACCTGGAAAGACAAACTCGTATAACTTTCAGAATTCACCAGCAAATCTAGAAAACCTATAAATGCTTTGTATCATTTTATTTAGCAATTCCATTGCTAAAATATCACAGACAGATTCTAAGATGATCCCACCTCTGGCATTCACACCTTTGTGTAATTCCTTCCCTTTGAATGAGTGTTGAAACTGTGACTTGCTTGTAACCCAAAGGCGATAGCTAGAAGACTCTTCCCTGTTTGGCCTAAATGAAGTCAACTATCTGTGAGCTTTCATAAAGAAGCCTACATGATGAGGAACTCAGTGAGATCTCAGGTCAACAGCTAACACAAATTGATTTCTGCCTACAATCACCTAGAGGAGAGGAACTTGGAAGCAATGAATTTGGAAGCAGATCCTGTCCCACTTGAGCCATCAGATAAGACCTCAGCTCTGATCCATATCTAGGTTGTAACCTATGAGAACTTCCAAAGCAAAACCCAACTAAACCTGATCCACAGGAGTAGTACGCTCACAATGCCTATTGTGTAAGCTGCTAAGTTTGCATGGTGTTAACTGGTGACATAATTAGTGCATGAGGATTTGTAATAAAGAAATAATCGCAGATGCATGCAAAGAACTGGGCACAAAGGAGTTCACTGCAAAATTTTAATAATTAAGAACATCTGGGAACAGTCTAAATGTCAATGCATGTCAGACTAAGGAAAGCAATTATAACACAGGTGAACCATCTGAAATTTCCCTTTTTGTAGGTGAAAGTAGGTCAAATATCACTAATTATATATTTTTGAACTGAATGCATTCATATAAAATAGATATAAAAGTAGTGCTCGGCCCTCCCTGGTGGCGCAGCAGGTTAAAGCACAGCACTGAGAATCTAGAGCCACTTCCGCATGAGTTCGATTCCCGCCTGCCCCGGAGGTGACCACATGGCGCGGCAGACCTCTCCTGACCCGCCCGCTGCTCCCCTCAGCAGTGTACTTCGTCGATCTGCCTGTTCTGCTCCCCACTCTGTCTCTAGTGAAGCCTCTCACCACCCCTGAGCCTCTGGCCTGTACCCCAGTTCTGTATGCACAAATAAATGAATCTTTTAAAAAAAAAAAGTAGTGCTCAACAAAATTTTTGCAACATTGGGGGAAAGAGAGGAAGGGAAACTGCTCGTAATTTCATAATATTGTTAAGTGAGAAGACAGTTTAAAAAAACTATAAAAAATATTTTAATTTTGCAAAAGAGTACAAGGTTCACGTGCATTGACAAAAGGCTGTAGGAATAGCAGTAAAAGAGTAAATAGTATTTATCTTTAAACTACGTGATTGGGGTCATTTTTACCTTCTGTTTTCCTTACTTTCCACAAGGGGCATATATTAGCCCGAAAGCAAGGTTAATTCATACAAATCACCAATGAGATAAATTCCCAAGGCAGAACTAAACTTTCTTTTGAGAACACAGTCCCTTCTTTCTCACAAGTCATTCTGCTCGATTTCCTGGGCTTCCTGAACCACCAAGAGCATCTGTAAGTGCCCTATGATATCATCAGAGTCTCTACCGAATTAGCCTGCTGTTTTCTGGAAATCTGTCCTCCTACCTTCTAGATAGTTCCTGTCTCATCCTGTGGGGCACCCTACGTTCTTTGAGTCGCTCTTTACAAATCCCTTGCTTTCTGACATTTCATGAAGCAGTAGAGGGGATTTTGATGAAAACATGTGTTCTGGAAGAAGGTGAAGCCTCACCCTGTATTTTTCTCTTGTGTCTCAGTTACCTCTGCCCTTCTGTCACGGCTTGGTTTCATCTGTTAGCGAGCTAATGACTCTATTAGAGAACTGAAACATTCCTCTGCTCAGTCATGAAAGGCTGATGGATTTTCTCCCCTAGACCCCAGAAATGCCTTGGGACAGCTGCCTGGGTCCCTGGGGGATAGGTCATTCATTAGCTGGGAGTTGTCCTCACAGAAAACAGCCTCCTCCATGTGCACAGCTCCTGTCACGGTTACCTGGAGCAGATGGCTTACTGCTTCCCTGGCCACGTCACATCTACATTTGATACGAGGCTTCCACTCCCAGGAGGAGAACGGGCTCTGACTGATGTGATGCTGGCATTTTCGGCAAGTTTCATTACAGTCATGGCTTGTCTTATCACAGCAGGGAGAGACGGAACAGGAGAGGAAGGGTTTGTTGGTGATGCTCCACATTTTTTCTTCCTGACAAAGGACTTAAAACACTTCAACTTTGAAACTAAGCCAAATTGTAACAGATGGATTTAGGTCAACCATGAAGATAGGACCAGCTGATTCACCAAACACCTAGCACCCCCCACCCTGTGCACAGCGGGGTCTCCATACTGGGTGGCTGAATGACTCAGTGACTAGATTGGTGGATGACACAAGAACAATCAGCACTTTCTGTCTTCCTTTGAATTTCCACCTAACTTCTTCTCTTGGCAACCACAGACGAAAAGAGCCTTCATTTTTGCATGCTGTCTTCGAGATGTTTGCTCACCAGGTTTGTGTCTCCACGTCTTCATCGATTGTTTCCTTCTGGTTGAACATTCCCTGTGCCTTCGATCACAGAATATTATCCTGTCTCACTAATGGCAAAGGAGAAATCATCCTTGCCTGTTGCTTTGATTCAGAGGAATCAAATGGGAGGAAGGGAGCAGCTTCTGGAGCAAGTAGATCCAACCCAGTTTCTTCAGTCTCACTTCAGTGGGGCTGGCTTGATGCCCACTCAGCCCCGCTCATGAAAAGAGACTGAGTTGCTCCTCCCCGTTGGCCTGGGGCATGAATTCTCCCACCTGTGTGCTGCATTTCCACGTTGAGCTACTTCAGAAGTCCTCCTGCTGACACGCCCACCCTCCTCTGACTCCAGGCTGTGTATTCTGTCCAGACCTCCCTTAATGGAGCAGTAAATATTGCTCCCTGAACTGCATCCTCACTGCTGCCCTCCCACGGTTAAAATCCAGGGCCTGTGTCTGCACAGACATAATGTGGCAAGTCCAGCGTCCCTTTGGTCATGTTCAGAGCCTGGGGAGGCCCAGTTAGTTTCACTGTCCTCTGAGGTCTCCTCTTCCTCCAGGAAGCCTTCTCTGACCACTCCCAGTCTTCTCTCCTGACTTTGTGATCGTTTTTATTTTGAGGTAGCATGGTGTGACTGAGAGTACCCAGACTTGGCAGTCAGGCTAAACCAGGGTCAAATCCTGTCTGGCATTTAACCACTGTAAGTGTGGACAAATGAGTTGCCAACTCTCAGCCAGTTTTCCCATCCACAAAATGTACCTAATAATTCCTCCTTTACAGGAGTTGAAGGCAGTGGCTCCTATAGTGTGGTCCCTAATATTCAGTATCAGCTGGGAACTTGCTAGAAATACAAATTCTAAGACTTACCCGCCTCCCTGCGTGTGTGTGCACGCGCAAACACACACACACACACACACACACACAAACTCATATTTGCTGAATCAGAAACTGGGGCTGGAGCCTAGAAATCAGGGCTTTAACAAACTTCCAGGTATCCTCAGTGCACTGGCAAATTTGAGAATTGCTTAGATTAGAAGGAACACAGGCAAAGTACGTGTGCATGTAAGCTTAAGCATCTCAGCTGTTAGCATCCTGTCCATACATACACCACTGGCTTGAAGCTTGCATTAATTAATCTGGTGGGAGAGATGATATAGCATAGTGGTTATAAGGGTACAGTGTCAGCAATCAGACTGCCCTATTCCATTTTAGCATCTTTGCCATCTTGGGTACATAGAATCTCTATATCTGTGATGTGGTGTGATAGTAAATAGCCTGTTGTTTGTTGTGTGGGAGAAACAGTGATGTGTTTAACACTCATCCCATCGTCCAACATGTAGTAAGTGTTCCCTAAATGTGATCTATTATTCTATTCTCTAATTACATTCATTTCTCCTTGCTATATCATAAACTCTTCAAAGGTGGGCTATTTATGTCCTCCACCATAATTCTCATCTTGCAGAGTATTCAGCAAAGGCACAGTGAAGGCTTGTGGCTTTCACTCTCATTGCCCTGAATGTTAGTATCACTCAGCATAAGATCTCTAGCTTTATTAGTGTCTGACAATTTGAGTTAATATTAAAGAGAAAATTATCACTGAGGAGGGGACATGATCTTGTAGGAAGAGCTGAGATTGGTCTGTACTCTGCCAGGTAGCAGCTAGATGACTCTGAGGTTCTCTCTCTCTCTCTCTTTTTTTTTTTCTATAAAGCAGGAGTTTCGAAACAGAAAATCTGACTCAAATTGGTGAGAGTCATGAGGGAATATTTCACCTTAGTCCCAAGAAGCCCAATGTGGGGGTGGCCCCATGGTGAGCTTACTCAGTCTCTATGATGTCACTCCCAGCCCAGATTCTTCTGTCTCTTTGCTCTGCCATGGGAGGGCTGTACTCTCAGGCTGCCCTGTCATTTGGCAGTCAGTCCCAGGCATTATACCAGGATACCAGAATGTCCAGAAGAAGAGATCAGTTTTAAATGTGACTCCTTTTTTTTAAGTGAATTAAAGATTTTATTTTATTTTTTATAATATAATAGTTAATTTTTACATCATTTTGTACTTTTTTTTTCATCTCAATTGTAATCCTGTGGGTTTCCCATCACTGAGTCACCGTGTGCCATCACCATAGTCCCGTGCACTTCCCTCCCCCCCAACCCCATTTTTGATGCCATTCCCCACTCCACCCCCACAAAATGTCTCTGGTATATGGGTGTTCATTATTCTTATTATTTTCTTGCCTGGTAAATGTGACTCCTTCTTAAGAAGAATACATCCTCCAAATCCCACAACAGATTTCTCTTTATATCTTATTGGTATGGAATGGGTCACACCCTCACTTCTGTAAGAATTGCAGGTACTAGAGTGGGATGACCGCGATTAGATTCAGCTCATTACCCTGAGTGTGGCTGGATTGGGGGTTCATCATTGCTGTTATCTAGAACCAATTAAATGAGATCACCGTATCAGCCACTGTGTAAGCACTCAAATGACATTCAACAGATGTACCCTTCATCCTCTATCTCTTCCACTTTGAGTCCTATCTTTTACCTTTCACATGAAACTACTAAGTTCTAATTATTCTGTCTTCTTAATGGAATCTCAGTTCATCCATTTTCCCTATGACCCATCACAGCCCAAGTCCTGGCCATATCATCTTTTCCCTGGACCTCTGCATCAGCTCCACCCACCATTTTTTTTTTTAATTATTGATCTCTTCCTGCCCATTCTCTCCAGAGCACCTCAAGTGATTTATTTTAATAACATAAAAAATTAAAAACCTCTGTGGCTTCCCATTCTCCCTAGAATAAAATCACCACTGCCATAGGTGGGGGTCAGGAGAACGTACCTCCCAGATCTCCAACTGCAGGGAGGGAGCATCATGGCAGAGGCCTGTGGTGCTAAGCACTGACCTTTCTGGAAGGTCATCCTTTCCACTTGATGCCCCCAGTCAATGTTACACATTGAGACACTAAGCCAGGCCTGTGTAGGACTCCTCTGGGGACAGAATTTGGATACGGGTTGCTCTAAGAGCCCTGCCCATCCTCACTTAGACTTCACAGCCAGCTCAGATCCTCCCTTTTTTCTTTCACTCAAGGCTAGATCTTCTCCCAGCCTTCCGGGGCTAGTCCCACCCCCAACTCCCATTTATCCTCAGAAAGTTGTCGCCCGTGTGCAATCCTTGTAGCTGCAACCCCATCTTGGCAGAGGTATTTTTAGAAGGTCTGGATTCATGACATTCACACCTGTATTCTGCTTACCTGGCCAGCCTCATCTCTCCCTGTTTACCTCTTGCACCAGATACTCTGATGACCCTGAAATACTAATAACTCCCTCTTGCTCCCTGTCTTTCACACACTGATCTTCTCCAACACCATCTAGCTCTCTACTGCCTATTTGGCCAAATTCTCAACACCATTGTTATTTCTCCTGGGCAGCTTTACCTTCTGTCTCCCTACACACACAAATACACTCACACCAGGGTTGTGTGCCTTTGCTCCAGACACTGAAAATACTCTTCCAGACCCTCATCAGAGCTCTCCTCAGTCCCTGTCATAATTTTTGACTCAGGCGCCTCCCCATGAAGAACAGAAAGCTCTGTGTGGGGCAGGAGCGCATCTGTCCCATTGGTCCCAGGACCTTGCACAGACCCTGACACAGCGAGTGATTATGCACCACTGGGTTCTTCCTGGGGCTCCAACACACAGCTGGGAAGACACAGAGTTCTTGAGAGAGTGCTGAAAGATGCATGTATGCACCCCAACATCAGCCTGTTTGGAGGTAGGAGGATCAGAAAAGGTCCTCAGGCCCCAAGATCAAGCACAGAGACCTGGCCAGGCTGCTCATCCCTCTCGAAACAGGCAGATCTCAGCCCCAGGGAAGCTCACTTTAAATGCTTGTCAATCATGCTCTGGCGAACCCTGGATTAAAAGATCAAAGCTGACACGCTGGCTCTGGAGGAGGCAGGCAGCCCAGTCTGGCCATAAGGAGGGGCTTGGGATGGGACACACACAAAGCAGAGACCAGCAAAGGGCCAGGTGCTGTGTGTGGGCAGCATGAAGACACCCAGCCCAAGGGACGCAGAAGGGCTAACGCCCACCCACCCTGGTGTCCTGCTGCCAGGCTGCGTGAGCCAGAATCCAATCACCCAGTGAGAGCACCGATGTTAAGTGCACAGATATCCCAGGAGGCAACCCTGAGTGAGGAGAGACCAGGCCCAGTAAGGCTACGCAGACCACCCCCTTCTCAGGGTGTCAGGTATTATTCTTGAGCCCCCACAATGGGTCAAGCACTGAGACTAGAGTGGGAGACACTGAAACAAGCTGTCCTCTTGAAATGCACACTCTGGTGGAGAAAATAGACACCAGAAAAGTAACACATAGATACATCCAAAATAGCCATGATAAGCACCATGAGGAAAAGTCTAGAGTTCTCTGAAAAGGATATGGAGGGCTTCATTTGCAAGAAGGGGAGGCATTGTCAAGGAGGAAGCACAGGCAGGAGGTAACAACCATGTGGGAGGAAGCCAGTAAGACTAGTGGCTGAAGAAGAGCACTGATCAGGCAACAGATGTTTACTGAGCACTTACTATGTGTTGGGTCTGCAACAATGAAGAAAGGGAACAAAGCCTAGTGAGGTTTGAACAAATGAATGGGAGGGGAAAGAATGAAGCGCCTGGAAGGTGGAGGGAGGGGTCAGATCATTCTGGACTTTGGAGGGCAAGGTAAGGATTGGAGTTCTGGGAGTAAGGCAAAGATGTTGAAATGTTTTAAGAAGCTGTGGGACACAGTCTGATTGTACAATGGGATGAAATCTGTGCCAGTAGAGCTTCCCTCCTTCACAGCCAGTAGATTTTCAACTCAGTTGCTGTTAAGTTCTGCTTGGCATCTAGCTTAATTTCTACTGCTGTTTTAGGGACTTTCTCCAGTAAAGGAAGTCCTGTGGAGGGTGATAACCTCAGCTGTGGCTGGAGCCCTAAATATCTGTTCCTAGTGCAGAGTAGACCTTAAACAAGGCTTTTTTTTTTTCCTTAATGAGCAGCTAAATATGAAGTCTTCGCCAGAGTGCCGAGCCAATGCTCCTCTAAAAGAGAAAGGAAACAAGCATTTTTCTCCTTTGAGTCACCAACACATCCTTTTCTACTCACTTCAGTTCAGGTGGGCCGTTGCTTTGTTGGGACAAAGGCTGGAATTCCCACCCTGTTCAGAGGGATTCTGGCATCAATGGCCACGGGGGGGCAGTAGCGTGCACATGCCGGTGCACGTCCTTGTCAGGGTCTCCTGCACACCGACCTGGGGTGTCCCAGAAGTCCTTACACCCCACTGGCTGGTGAGAGCACGCCCCTCCGGATGCTCCTAGTGGCATCCTGCACTTTTCATAAGTCTTCCCTTTCTGCCTGGAATTCCAGGTAGCTATTTGCCTACGAGTTCCATTTGAGAAACCAGGAACAGAGTCTGTTCTTTGTCTTTTTTTTTTTTTTTCCAAGTAAACTTTCAAGTAAAACAGAGCATCCTTTCAGAAGAGTCCCCAAATCACCACGGCACAGCTCGAGGAATTTCCACCAGATTAAGAAACAGAACATGTCAGCACCCAGGAGCTTCCCCTACCTTGCTGACTTCCCATCTCTCTCATCTCCCTTTCCTGTTTTTTCTAACTCCTACATGAGTTTGGCCTGCTTTTGTGCTGAACAAACACGGTCGCAGGCAGGAGGTGCTCTCCTGGACCGGTTTCTGTGGTTCAAAGCTAGGGAAGCTCCCGTCCCTGTTCCCATTTTAATGGTGAGGTTGGGAAATCACAACTAAGCCCACCCAGACAACCAAGAAACCGAGTTCCCTCCATCATTTCTTTCTTTTTTTTAAAGATGTATTTTGAAGAACATAATCAGCGCCATGTTCTTAAAATGTTCTCCTGCCATTGCCACTGCAGGAGGAACTTTCACTCCCCGCTGGATGGAACCTGCATTCTTGGGCATTCCTGTATAGATAAGGTGTAGGAGCCAATGCCGTGGCCAAAGCCAACCTCACCATATTTAGGAAACCATTAAAGTTCAGCCAAACCAATCACTAGCTACCCCTTGGTCCCTGCGCAACAAAGAGACTATATCATCTGCTCTTCCCTTTGTTCTGGGCCTTCCTGACACCCAGGTGCCTCCAGTGTGCGGTTGGGCCCAAGCTCGAGCTTGCAGTAAAGCTTCTTCTTGTCTTTACAGCGGTGTGGCTGGCTTTTTCTGGGTAATGCGTCCCATTCCGGCATAACATATTTATTTATACACACAAGAACTGGGGTACAGGCCAGAGGTGTGGGGTGGGGGATACGAGGATTCACCAGAGACAGTGGGGAGCAGAACAGGCAGATGGATGAAGTGCACTGCTGAGGGGAGCAGAGGGTGGGTCAGGAGAGGTCTGCTGCACCATGTGGGTCAGCTCCCTGGCCTGGGGGTCCAACTGGTGCTGCAGTGACTGTGGCTGGCTTCATAGTGCTGCGCTTTAACCCCTTGCACCACCAGGGAGGATCTCCCTCCCTCCCCCCTTCCCTCATTTCTGAGTCACTTGCCCACAGCAGCCCCTACTGCCCCGGTCTTTTGTTCTGTGTATGTGTGTGTGTGTCTGAGTTGGGGGGGGGGAGAGTTTTGGGGGGAGGGGTCAGCCTCTCTTCCTGTTTGCCAACAAAAAATTTCTCTTTGGAAAAGACCATCTTCACCCCTCCCTCGCATTTTAAAAAGCCCTTCCTATTTTTGGCTTCAAAATTAAATCTTCTTTCTTTCCCCAGCTCTTTCCTTCCTGGGCTCTGGATATAAAACCTTTAGCCAACTCTGCTTGCAATTACCACGGAGAGAAATCTCATCTATTTTGGGCGATTCATTTGTGCTTTCACACAGGCCTGCCTTCAGCACACCTTCATGAAGGATGCTCTTCAGGACAGACTCCCTCCCAGCCGCCTTCAGCTGCCAGCTCTGCACCCCGCCCCATCCATGGAGACCCTTCTTTTCGCGCTTTCATTCCCACTGCTGTTGGAAATAGATCATTCAACCCAACCCAGACTCTCCTGATAAGAGGGGCAGCTCTCCCCTGCCTGGGGCACAGAGTTACCAACACTTCAATGTAAGCATCTTCTACAAGGATTTCATTTAGATATTTAGACAACAGATTTTTATCTGGCACTCGGGCTGCTCTGCCTGACTAGAGGGAGGATAACCAATGGGCTATTTAGTGAGGAGGGAGGTGAGATAGTGCAGGGTGGGGAGGAGGGGGAAAGGACACAATAAGGAGGACAGAGAGTCCAGCATCAGTCCAAGTCACTGAGTCACTGTGTGACCTTGACAATGTCACCTCCCCACTCTGAGCCTCCAGGTCCTGTCAGTAGATGATGGGACGACACAAGATCAGAAAGGGGGTGATGTGGCAGGTTTCTGCAGGTGCACCACACTTCTTCGGGCAAGGGGCGCACTCCAGCAGGGGTTAAGTTGTGTGTGTGTGGGGGGGTATCCAGCAAGGGTTAAGTGGAGGCTGAAGTTCAACCCTATTTCACTTTCTAGCCAGGTCACCTAAAGGAAACGTCCCCCTCCCTGCTAAATTCACACACTCCTTGCAGCTGTCCTGTTTTTTTTTTTTTTTTTTTTAAGATTTATTTATGCTTACAGAACTGGGGTACAGGCCAGAGGTGTGGTGGGTGAGAGGGTTCAACAGAGAGTGAGTAGGGCGCAGAACAGGCAGACTGACAAGTACACTGCTGAGGGAAGCAGCAGGCAGGTCAGGAGAGGTCTGCCGCGCCATGTGGGTCACCTCCCTGTCTGGGGATTGAACTCTTGCTGCAGTGGCTGCAGACAGCTTCACAGTGCTGAGCTTTAACCCGCTGCACCACCAGGGAGGGCCTGCTCCCGGTGCTTTAAAAAAAAAATTCTTTGCTTTCCAGCTTTTCATGGAGCCCCATTCCCTGTGAAGGACCTAAACCATTGTCTCTCAGGTCCCTGCTTCCCTGCCTTCCTGGGAGTCTGCTGGTTTTCCTTTCTCATTCGAATAACCCCTTCTGCTCTGAAACCCTCAGTAATCATAAGCCCTGCTCCTCAACAAAACACAGCAAAAGGCTGGCTAGGGCAACTGTTGCATTTCTTAGGGAAACTGAGGCTGAAAGTGCGAGGTCAGAGAAAGGAGCTATTGTGAAGAGTGGGATAAATCATGCGGAGACTGTGTTTGAAGGGGAAGTAACGGGAGCAAGAAGCTGCTATTGTTTGAGATTTAGGTCTGCGAGCAAAAAATTAAAACATGTGCAATTGAGGGGAATATAAAGTGGGGGGATTCAAATCCTGGAACACTTCAGGGATTACTTGAATCCCCCCCCCTTTTTAACCCATGCTTGGATTTGCAGGTGGCCCTCCCGTGCTAATATTCCAATGTAGGCATGGTCGCCAAGTCTTTGCTTAGGGCTTGATCATTCCTGATGCACAAAGGACTTTGTGTTCACCTTTCCCCTTAAGCCTCTATTAAATATTTAAGGAGCTGGGATCTAGAGCATTTCAGTTGGAATGTGATTTGTGTCAAACTGGTTTATACCTCACCTTAGCCAATCAAGTTCTCTCCGGGTAGAAAGTGAACTTGGGTGGTGGGGGTTTGGGGGTTGGTGAGGGGGTTCAGTCCCTCCATGGTGGGAGGAGACCTGGAAGCTTATTGAGAAGTGGGGACCAAATCTGGAAACTTGGGGCAGGTGGGTCCTGGGAGATTTGCCCGAGATAAACAGCTCTCTACTGAGCTTCACTCATTCAGCCTGAAATTCCTGCCACCAGACCATCCTAAAGGAAACACAAGCTTCAGTCACCACTGTGTGTGAGGGGGTGAGATAGATGCCTTAGAGTCTTCAGCTTGCCAGTCAACTGAGGAAACGTATGCCTCTCTTTAAGCAAACCCAGAATATGAAAATTTCAAATTGGGAAAAAGCAAATCAGTCATCCTTTCTGTTATTTTGGAGTACTGGTGACAGGATTATTTTTTCAATACTAGTAATCCCCCCCACCGCCACCCCACCCCAGTATCTTCAATTAAATCCACTCATTCCATTTCCCATGTTTTGGGTGCCTGAACAAATACACTTCCCCTCCCTCTCTCTCTCTCTCAACTTCCTTTTTTCTCTTGATGACGATAACATATCATCATTGTTTGAGCTCATACTTAGCCCTAATGCTGAGTTTAGCCTTTTATTGATATTATTTCATTTAATATTTATAACAACTTTGCTAAGTTATTTTTCCCCATGATAATGATGAAATCAGGGTTCAGAAAGGTTAAGTAACTTGCCCAAGGTCACACAGCTGGTAAGCAGCAAAGCCAGGCTTTGAACCCAGGTCAGTCTGAATCCAGAAAATGGGATAGCACAGAGGGACCATTCTGCGGGCAGGTGGGAGGACTTAGGAAATGGTGGCAGAATGAATCCACCACTAGGTGGTGAACTACCTGCCTATTCCCACACATTTTCCATTCAGCGTCTCAACCAACACCTTGGTCCTCTTTCTGTGCCACATCTAAGAGTTCTGTCTCATTCCTTCCAACTGCTTCATTGCAATCCATGTCTGGGGTGGGTCACAATACACTGTTATAAATCTCCCTTGGACACTTAGGCTGTAATCTAAATTCTCAGTTCCAGCAATCCTGCCATAAACAATAATTCAACTGCTTGCCCTCAATATGTTTTTTGAACAGAATCTGGGCACATGTTTGAGGGGGTCTTTGGGTTGAAAGGGGGCTTACTAGGTTGTAGGGTCCTCTTACTCTACTGGGATTCTTAGTTTTTGCCTACTGTCTCCCATGGGTTCAGGAACCATGGACACGCCAGTCCCTCTACGCAGAGGAGGCTGGTCTCTTTCCCATCTTCTGAAACTGAACAGTCCCAGAGTAGGCTCCTCACTTCCTGTGCCTTTCTAAATTTAAAAATTGCAGGGTTCCTGTAGGACATATGCTCCCTGTGCTTGGTCCCTAAAAACCTGGAGCGGCACTTTGAGAATGGGGACGAAGTTGCCAACTATAGCTTCGTTCTGGAAAATAGCCAGATCCTCCTGGCAGACGGTTTTTCTTCTCTCTGACACATGCCCTCCCTTGAGCCCAGATCCAGCAGTAGGAGAGGACATTACATCCTCGTACCTGTACTGACTCACAGAGCTCCATCTGTTATAACAAATCATTCTTGGTAGAGAGAGAGGGCTGGGGAGGGAAAGAGAATCTAGCTTCACTTTCAGTCCCTTCTCCAAAAGCCACCTACAATGTTTTCGTGGTCTGCTCTGAACCTATAACCTCATTGGAAACAAAGGAAAAAAATTAAGAGGCAACACTCAGGACAGAGAGAAGAATAATGTCCTTCATATGCAAAGAGCTTTTACAAATTAAAAAACAAAACAAAACAAAACAATTCTGGCCCTCCCTGGTGGCGCAGCGGGTTAAAGCACAGCACTGAGAAGCTAGAGCCACTTCTGCATAAGTTTGATTCCCGCCTGCCCCGGAGGTGACCACATGGTGTGGCAGACCTCTCCTGACCCGCCCGCTGCTCCCCTCAGCAGTGTACTTCGTCGATCTGCCTGTTCTGCTCCCCACTCTGTCTCTGGTGAAGCCTCTCGCCGCCCTTGAGCCTCTGGTCTGTACCCCAGTTCTGTATGCACAAATAAATAAATCTTAAAAAAAAAAAACAATTCTTCAATGGATGCTAGGCATGAAGTGATAAAACAATCACAGAAAAATACAAGAGAGATAATATGTAGGCAAAGATTGTGTCCTCTCTCATGAAAGAAAAGGAAATTGAAACAAGCATATGCCACATTCTAACTCTCAGCACGACAGATGAAGAGTTTGATCAACCTCTGTCTTCTAAAGATCAGGAAGAAAGACGCATCCTTGGGAGGGGTGGGTGCAAATTTGGGGAAGGACAGCTAGACACTATCTTCCTCTAGGAATTTCTAATGACTCCATTTATAGTTTATAATATATATACAACCCTCAAAGTGGGCAAAGATGTGCCAGAATGAGAAATACAATATTTGCTTACGATAACAAATATTCTGAAAACAGTTGGATGCATCAGTAAGACATTGATTAGATAAAGAATGATGCCTATATATGACTATTTAAACAGAAAGAGACACCTTTTAAATGTAGTCATCTAGTTTAAAACCCAAGACACAAAGTTAAGAAAATAACTTTCCAGCATAATGCATTGTGTTTTCATACAAACACTTCTGGAAGGATGTATAAGGGAGAAAATAGTAATCACCTCTGGAGATAGGAATAGAAAATTAAAGGCAAGGGACTTTCAATTTTTTCTACTTCTGCAGTGCTTTGGAGAAATGATTACCAAGTGTTACTTATATGATTAAAACTTGCCTTAAAATATGCAGCAGAAAAAAGCTTCTGTAATGGACTTAAAATTTATAAACCGGAAGACCTGAGTCCTGGTGCCTCTTCTGTTCTACTTACACCTGAGTGGTACCAAGTTAATGACTCAGCCTCTCTGGTTTTCCTGTGATTAAACTGGAGGTGGTCACCATTGTTTATGTTCTTCATGATACTGGGTGGGTGGGGAAGGGTCTAGCAAGCTGATACAGGAAAATCAGCACCTTAGTTATTTGGCTCCCAATTTTGTTTTGTTACTTGTGTGCAAATATCCATCTGATATTCTTGGGGATTATGTCACTTACTCAGTTAAAGAAATAATAATGATGCTTCCTCATCGTCAGGGCCTATTTAGAGAAGCCAGAGGGTGGATCCAATTTTCTCCTAGCCTTCTGTTAATTCCACCTGTGGCCTGGTGCATGCTGGGAGTAAATAGCATTACCTCTTAGGCTGATGTTTAACACCTGGTGAGAGTTTTCTCTAGCACCCTCCCTGAAGTTCAGAAGGTAATTGGGTTGGTGCCTGTCTTGGGTTGGAGTAAATAGACATGGAAGATGTCAATGGGGAGCACACTAAGCAGGGAAGGTATTATTAAAAAGGACAAGAAAACTGGAAATGCTTACGTGAGAGGCAACTGGTAAAAAACAATAGGCAATGAGGTTGTGCAGTTGAAAAAGTTTCTACGAATAGATGGGAAATAAACTTTCAGCATCACATACACATGTCAAATCATTATGGTATACACCTAAAACTCATACAACATTGCATGTCAAATAAACTTTGATGGAAAAAAACTACAATAAAGAAACCTGCAGAGTCTTTGCAGAGAGAGCAAAGAACTATGAGGTAAAGAACACGATGGAGCAACAGGGGTGTGGAAGGGAGAGAGGAGTTGGTTGACCAGCAGGGGAGAGTAGTAGACCAGGTGGTCTTAGAGAGTTTAGCAGTCCCCGGCCAGGGAGCTGACCCACATGGTGCAGCAGACCTCTACTGTCTCCCCACTTCTCCCCTCAGCAGGGCATCTCATGAGGTAGATCTGCCTGTCTGCTCCCCACTCTGTCTCTGGTGAATCATCTATCCCTGCCCCCGACCCCACACCTCTGGCCTATACCCAGGTCTAGTATGCATAAAGAAATAAAATAAATCTTTTTTTTTAATGGGGGATGGGAACAGACAAGTGGAAGAACTGGAAGGCTATGAGAGAGCTATATTCTTAGGATTGCTATTAATTTGCTCCTACAGTCCAAAAGTGGGGAAAGGGAGGCAGGTGGCAAAGACAAACTGTAGAGGCAGGGACTATACGGGTGGTAGAGAACCGTTCACAGAAAGCTTGTTCTCTGAGGAATGTCGCTAAGTCAGAAGTGTCCTCCTGGGAATGATGTCATGGAAACCTCTATAAGAAAGACACTTAGGTGAGTCCGCTTAGGTGCCAGGTCACTGAAGAGTACAGGAGCTCCCCACGGGTGAGATTAGGTATCTGATTCATTTCTGTCCAAAGGAAACCACCCACAGGGAGCTCATGGTAAACAACTGCTACACAAGTGAATGGGCAGTGACCAGTCGCTTTAGGGCCAGCACTCTATGAAGCTATCCGGAGCCACTGCAGTTTAAGTGCAATTCCTGGCCAGGGAGCCGACCCACATGGTGCAGCAGACCTCTCCTGTCCCCCTGCTGCTCCCCTCGGCAGTGTATTTCAGAAGGAATAGGGAAAAAAAACAAAACACACTGACCCTCTTCTTCAAGGAAATACTATTGGTTAATATCTAGACACTGACTAGTGCACAACCTAACAAGCATTGCCACCAATGACATTGAAGCTACTGGGCACTGAATCATATTGGGACACTGCTAAGTGCTGGCAATTTTAATCCTCAAAGCCAAACTCCAAGGTGAGTATGACCATCCTCTCCCTTTCACAGATGAAGAACGAGCTTAGGAAGTGAAGTGATCTGCCCAAGCTTCCTCAGTTGGGTCTTGAACACAGGTCTGTCAATTGCAAAACATAAGCTATTTGCACCGAGATGCTCAAGATTAACACTGGGCCATGTGAAGGGGACATAAGTCCCTTATTTTATTTATTTATTCCCCCCACTGCCACCACCACCTGAGTCCTTTATTTTACAGGTGAGAAGATGGAAATCCAGGGAACTGAGTCCAGCCTCCAATCACATGCTCCTTCAACAGTCTGGCTCTGTTCCTCCCCAGCCCACCCAGGGGTGTGACTCAAGGTGCTAATTTTCTTTTCTTTTCTTTTTTAAAATTTCCAAAGCTTTCAAACATCTTTTGATTTGTAAAAGTTGTCTTCACAAGCCTCTCACCACCCCTGCACCTCTGGCTTGTACCCCAGTTCTGTATGAATAAATAAATAAATCTTTAAAAAATAAATCTTTAAAAAAAAAAAAGCTGTCTTCACAGTTCTGATTTTCCAGCCATTTCAGATTTTTCTCACTAGATCAGTGTATCTCAATCAGAGGTGATGTTGCTCCCCAGGAAACATTTTTGGTTGTCACAACTAGAGGTCAAGACACTGCTAATTATCCTAGAGTACACAAGACAGTCCCCACACCAGAGAATTATCTGGCCCAAATGTCAGTAGTGGCAAGGTTGAAAAATCTGACTATCCTAAGCATTTTCATAGGTTATTACTTACTTGGCTTTTGCTACTTGATGTCTTCTGCCTATTCTTTTTTTTTTTTTAAATGAATATTTGTATACATAGCTAACACAGGGGGAAATTTTGTAAGTATGAAAGTATTCTCACTGAAAATGTAAAACACAGAGATAAAGCTAAATATTCACCAATTCCCCATTCCCTTCCTTCAGACACACCATCGTCAGCAGTTTGGTGAACATCCTTGGAGATATTTTTCTATACATATGCATTTGTACACTCTACAGAGGTGTTCTTTTGTATGAAATGCAGAGAGAATGCTTTTGGGTATGCATGCTCTATAAAATATGGCTATAATCTGTGAATCATTCAGCAACTTTTCTTTCCTTACACTCTTAGAAATCAATGTAGAGGCACATGAACCCCCAGTTTTTCAGCTGTTCCACTGTAGTTCACAGTTTGCCTGTTCCACAATTTACTTACATTTTCTTAATGAAGGTCATGTGGCTGCTGGTAGTTTTTCTTTGACAACAAACATACTTGAAATGAATACTCTGAGACTCGCCTCCTTTTTCTCCAAAATGAAGAACCTAGCTATAGCATAGCTGATTTTAAAAATTTTAATAAATGCTGAAATATCCTACTCGCAAAAGGCCACATGGGCTTATACACTCACCAGCAATATATGGAATACCTGTTCCTCCACATCTTCACCCAGATATTTTCTGCAAGTTTTTGTTTGGCCAATCAGAAGAATGAAAAGTGTCTACTTTTTTTTTTTTTAAAGACTTGTTTATTTGTTCATACAGAACTGGGGTACAGGCCAGAGGCTCAGGGGCGGCGAGAGGCTTCACTAGAGACAGAGTGGGGAGCAGAACAGGCAGATTGACAAAGTACACTGCTGAGGGGAGCAGCGGGCGGGTCAGGAGAGGTCTGCCGCGCCATGTGGTCACCTCCGGGGCAGGCAGGAATCGAACTCATGCAGAAGTGGCTTTAGCTTCTCAGTGCTGTGCTTTAACCTGCTACGCTACCAGGGAGGGCCGAAAAGTGTCTACTTTTTAACCCAAAAGATGACATTTTATTTTATCTTTACTTGCGTCAGTGTTACTGTGCAGTATTTGACTTCTCCCCCAGGTGTAGGCCTGTAATTCTCCCACTGCCACGGCACCCTTGATCCATCACCACATTCCCCTGCGCTCTTCCCACCCCTGCTTTGGCCTCTCCCCTCCTGCTCCCCTGCTGCCCGCCTCGGATCTATGGTCAGCTTGTGAGTTTTGTCTTGTTCCTGACCCTTTGTTTGGTTTCATTCTACATATCAGTGAAACCATCTGGTTTTTGTCTTTTTCCTTCTGGCTTATTTCACTAAGCATTTTCCCTTCCAGCTCCATCTATGTTGCTGCAAATGGCATCAGTTTATCTTTTTGACCACTGAATAATATTCCATTCCAAGATGTGTATGTATACCACATCTTGATCCATTCATCTGTTTGGGGACATTTATAGTAGGTTGTGTCCATATCTTGGCTATTGTGAATAGGGTTGCAATAAACACAGGAGTGCAGGTTTCCTTTCAAATTAGTGTTTGGGGTTCCTTTGGGTAGATTCCTAGAAGTGGAACCACTGAATTATAGGATAGATCTATTTTTAATATGTTGAAGATAAAAGATGAAATTTTAAAGTGAACAAGCACCTCTTTGGTCTCCCATGTGACAGCTGGTACTTTCTGGGTCCACCATTTACCGTTTGTGTCTGAGATGCAAACAGGCACTGAGCTCTGTGTGCCAGACTGAGCTCACACTGTCCTGACATGCGGAATAGATGTGCTCCCGGACAAACACTCACAAATTATTAGTATATATGGTTATGCAGGGCCATACCAGCTCAGGAAAGGGAAAACGTTCTGAGTGACACGAATGGAAAGCGTAGCATCTAGAAAAGTTGCTTGACGCAATTGACATTAGAGCCCTCTTCACAATTTACTGTTTCATTCTCTGATTTCCTGGCTTATTGTCTGCACCCTCCCCCTCCCAACCCATCACTTTCCTTTGTATCTCTCCTATCCTGGCAGAGAGCCTGGTATACAGCAGGCACTCAGTAAACATTTGCTCTTCGAATGAGTGATCTGATCTGGCTCATCAACCTTGTGAGTGGGTGGAAGTGGTACTTCTGTTTTACATAGAACCCTAAGGCTCCGAGAGGCCAAGTGCTTGGCACAAGGTCACACAGCTAGGGAGGAACAAAAGGGAATTATTGGAAGCCAGATGTTCTGACGCCTGCCCTTGACCAGTATTGCAAGACAGCCCTGGAGGCTGACCGAGAGAACTTTCATGCGGGGCGTGTGCACCGGGAAGAAGAAAACTGTAACTTTTCCAAATCTTTTGTTCAGTCTCTCTGGATTTGAGACAGTCTGGCTCTTTGAATCTGGGAGCCAAGTGACTCTCCCTCCACTGCTATTCCTTCCATTGGCTAGAGAGTCCCAGCCCTCTCCAGCCCAGATTCTTTATTTAATTGTCTTTCTCTCCCCTGCCGGACTCCCTCTTCCCCATTTCATCCAGTCCCCGGGGGCTGCCAAAGATGCCATGCGTTGGTCGGATAATTACAGTTCCCCTCCTGTTAGCTTCTCGCGGCCGGCGCCCGCCGCCGGAGTCCTCCCAGCAGCTGTTCGGCTGCAGCGGACCTGCGAGCGCGGCACAAAAGCTTTGCTGATAATTGTGTCTAAGGCTGCGCGCGCGTCTGTCTGCGTGTGCGCGCACGTGCGTGCGTAAGTACTCGGCCGGCAAGCTTCTGGTCTCACCCCACCCTTTGGGCGGGGGCCACGGATTCATTACAGAATTTTCTTGGAGGCGCAGAGAGGAGGAGGGGAAGGGGGCCAGATGGCAGACAGGCGGGTGGCGGTCGGCCTTGCCTCCTCCTCCCCTCACCAAGCAGATGCCCTCGAACAAGGGCCCCGAGGCAGAGGCAGGATTAGAAGGGGAAACTCCGTATCAATTAGTGTCAAAAGCGCAAAGAGCGGCGGGGGAGGGGCGGCCAGTTGGCTCTGAGTGGTGGGGGAGGAGGAGAGAGTGGGTATGGAGGAGAGGCTTGACTGAGATCAGCTCTCAGCCCACAAGGAGTTAACATGCATGTCACGGCAGCTGAGAGTGAGGAATAATCAGCCAGAAGTCATCAGGTGCAGCACCCTGCTTTCCCAGAAGGGTAAATTGAGGCTGGAGGAAGAAAGAGACTTCCTGGAAGTCTTACAAACCCCATTTAAGTCCCTTACAGACTGGGGTTTTTATATTACTATTAGAGCTGTAACATTGTTAGCTATTGGACATTAGATTTTAGGTAATGCTATTAGGTATTAAGTGATATTGATATTACTCGTAATATTCTTGTAGCTAATAGTACCACAGATTGGAGCAGCAATGGAATAGCATGATCCTCGTGGCTGGGCACCCACTGTATGCCACACACTTGGCCGAGCTCTTATCTGATCTGAGCTACCCAATGGCCTGATAAGATGGATCTTAATAGCCTTTATGGACAAAGAAATTAATGGCCCAGAGTCACACAGCAAATAAAGAAGCGGCTGAGATTCTAACCCAGAGCTGAGCCAACCAAATAATGTAGCTAGACTGGTGTGGATCATCCTTCCAGGCAGGGTGGGTCACACTGGTTTAGAGGAGCCCTACTATTAATATTAAGCTCTTATTACTTGTCACCCTAAAAAAGGAGGGCTGAATTTCAAGTCTCAAGACAAAAATTCAAGGTCAATCTCTTGACCTCGAACAAGTCACCAAGTGTCCCTGAATTCACTTTCTCTTCTGTCCTAGGTTGTCGTCCAACAAAGGGGGTGGTGGTGGTGGTGGGGAAGTTACAGTCATGTGCGCTTAACCACCAGGCTCCATTCTAAGAAATCTGTCAGCTGGCGATTTTGTCCTGGTGTGAAGATAATCTAGTTGCACAAACCCAGACGGAGTAGCCTCCTACACAGCCAGGCTAAACGGTATAACCTGCTGAGCTCACCACCACATCCATCGTTGACCACAACAGCTTTCCATGGCACGCAGGTGACTACACTGTTGGTAAATCCCTATGATGAAACACTATGCGGGCATTAAAAATGATCATGAGGATGGATATTTCCTGCCATGGGAAAATACTCAGACTGTATTGTTACTTAGACTGTATTGTTAAGTAGGAAAAAGTTCTAAAATAAAGTAAAAAAAAAAAAAGCCCCATATCACCCTCTATTAAGAGAAAGAATGAGATAAGAAAAGGAGAGAGAACAACTAAGTGTCAAAGGACCAGATCCAAAATATTCATGACAGTTACTTTGTGCAGTGATATTTTCTTTTTGGTACATCAATATTTATAAAAATTAATATAAACACAAGTGACAGATGTGAAAGGCCTGTCATCAGTCTTACTTAGGCCCAAGTGTTGTGAGGACCCAAAAGGTCAGGCTCTGCATACTGTAGAGTGCCCCCCATATGGGAACGATGGTTTATTTCTTGGCGTGGAGAGAGGAGGGATGGGTGTGGACTGGGGGAGTCTAGAGTCATAAAGCAGGAGCAGCTGGAGAGGGAAGGGTTAATGTGCAGATCCATAAAGCTGACCCTGGGGTGGCCCATTTAGGAGACCATCTGCCAGCAGGCCCTGCAGCTGCCAATCCCAGACAGGCCCTGCCTCCACCCAGGCTCCTCCCAGCCCACACAGCCTGAGCCGCCCACAAGCCTGTGCCTCGGCCTCCTCCTCCAGCCAGGGGGTCTGGCCTGGCAGATCTACATTCCCTCTCCACCCCCAGCGGCAGCAAGGGCATCGGGGCAAGGGAAGTCACACACACTTTCTCATTTATTGTCTCATGGGCCAACAGACAAGGTACCAGTTCTCCCATTGCATAGCTAAAACCGTCGAGTCTCAGGGGAGTTAACTAGTCTCAGGGGAGTTAACGGACTTGGGCAAGGACAGAGTTTCCTTGAACAGTCAGGATCTTGGGGAAACAGCAGCCCCCCTTGCCCTGATGATCTCCCACAGGCATTAACTCACTGCTCCACAGCTGGTAGGGTGCTAGGTGAAACCCACATTCCACTGCCCATCACCAAGCACTCAGGGCAGTGAGGTGGGGATAGATGGGGGTGTGTACAAGAGCACTGGGTGAGGTCCAGAAAGTGGGGTACAAATTCTGACTGCACCTCTCCACTCTGCCTCACCCATCCAGAAGGGTTCAGGGAGCCTTCCAAATCTACTGTGGCAAACCCCAGATCTCTGAGCACCCTCTGACCCCAGGAAGGGGCCAGGCAAGCCTCTCTTGCTGCACATCATCTCTGCACACCCCAGGATCAGGTATTTGGCCTCTGCTAGACCAACAGAGAGAGAAAAGAGTTAACTTGGGGACAGATGGAGGAGGGACAGAATCCTCCCTGGAACCTGCCCAAATGTCAGACAAGCAGCCCAGGACTAGTGGCCAAAGGAGGCAGAAAGAGATGCAGCCGCTCCCAGAACAGATGGGCTGGCCGGGGCACGAGGGGATGAAATGGCCGACATAACCATAATATCTCAAATTCCTCCGGTGCACTCCTCTTTCAAAACTCGTTCAAATCCATTATCTTATTGGAATCGCACACCTCCTCTGGACAGTAGATGGCCAGGGGCTGGGACACCCATCTGGCAAGATGAAGCAACTACGCCCAGAGAGGTTAAGAGGTTGGCCCAAGGTCACACAGCTCGCTTGCTGTCAGGACAGTCAAAAAGAGAACTAGTCTCCCGAATCCTAATTTGTCCATCAGTGGACTTGTGACTGGAACCCCTTCCTCCCCCCCCCTTTTTAATGGGGGAGCTTGGAGTGACAGTCTATGTTAGTAATAACAATAACACCAACATTCACTGACTACTTATAAAACCACAGGCACTGCTTTAAGCACCTTATTTAGTCCTCACTTTGACCCGACATATTATTGGCTTCAACTTGCAGATGTAGGAGACTTTGGCTCACAGGAATGAAATATCCTGCTCAAGGACAGTTACAAAACAATGAAGTTGAGCCAAGCACGGATGTCCCTGCACTTTCACCTCCACGCCACTGGTTCCCAATCATCACTGCCCGACAGAATCACCTAAGGAGTGTTTAAAAATCCTGATGCTCAGATATCACCCCCAACCGATTTAAATCAGGATGTCTGGACCTGAAGCCCAGACATCAGTGTTTTGGAATGATCCCCACGTGGTTCCAAGTCTGGGGACCCCCACACTCCACTATCTCCAGGGACTATACCTTTTGTCATCTCAGGAGAGTTTATCCGTTTCCCCACCTGTAAAATGGAGCCCCTTCAGTTTTGACAGGTAAGGACCCATCTCCCCCAGGATAGGACAGGAAGGTGGTAACTACCAGAACTTTGAGCTCAGAGCTCCAGAGAGCAGCCTGCTCCCAGCTGCCCCCTCACTTGCTCTCCCAGAGTCAGCTGGAGTTTGGGGAGCCGGCACCTTCACCAAACCTGCTGGAAAACGGTTACACTGCTCATTTCCGATTAGGTTTGCAACTGCAAAGTCTGGAATTTGCAGCCAGACAGGGACCATGATGCCATTCCCAGTATTTTCCTTCTTCTCTGGGTGACCAGTCAGGGCCCCTGCAATACAGTGGACCACAATGGGGAGGGGGAAGGGAACCAGGATAAAAGAGGCCTCTTGGAAGGCGAGGCCAAGGCTTGGCAGGAAGTGAGAAGTTTTGATTTACCAGGCTCTGGGATCACCCCCACTCTGTCTCTGAGATCACCCCTCATTTCTTCCTGCTAGAAGCAAAGGGTCTTCTCGGTGCTTGCCCTCCTCGCTGAGGCCGCGGAAGGGGAGAGTAGAGGACGGGCCTCTTCTCTGGGCTGCAGTCCTGGCTGCTGGCTCACTGGTGAATGGGCTGCCTGGCTGTTGCCACCCAGGCCAGTTTCCTTTCTAGGTTAAAAGGAAGTTCGGGCCCTCCCTGGTGGCGCAGCGGGTTAAAGCACAGCACTGAGAATCTAAAGCCGCTTCCGCATGAGTT
>NW_004567130.1:13623052-13672862 GCF_000260355.1 Condylura cristata
TGCACCCATGGAACATAAAAATCGCCAATACTTAGGACCCCAGAGTCCAAGAACCAGAGACCACACCAGGTATGTGGGGCCCCGTGGCTTACCCAACTTGCTGGTCCCTCTGGATGTAAAACCACATAACATTTCAGAAATGCAATTGGGTATGAAGTAAACATTTATGTAGACTGAGAGGGTCAATCTAACATATGACAAATGTTTTAAATCTGAGAAAAACCATAAATATCCCCAGTCCAGAACACAACATCATTTAAATGTGAACAGCCTCAAACACCTCTATCCTATTTACGCCCTGGACTTTGGAGCTGCGTCTTTTCATCACCTCTTCATGTGACAATGTTGTGATGTCATACAGGGAATAAGAAGGTAATAATATTTCCTGTGATGGCTGGTTGGGGAGGACTCTGGGGACATGTGACAGGGAAAAAGCAGAGGGGAACTGTGAGAGTAACAGATCAGGTCATGACAAGTGCCGACAGGATTTGAGAGCACAAGGCCCTGCGTGCCCACTGTCCACTGGCTTTCAGACAAGGCGCGGGCTTAGCCAAATCTAGATGTCCATGCACAGGAAATATCTCACTTTGATTTTGGTGACCTTCCTGCCTAACCTCGACCAGCTTTGCTACTTTTAACAGCCTCAAGCCCTTGGGGAAGAGCAGCTAGGGGAAACAGGAACCAAAAATACATATAAAATTGCCCTCATTTTTGATAGTGATGTGCACGATTGCTGACTTCAATTTTTGGCTGCCTGTCCCTGAGAGAATCAGGAGTCCAGGATGTCACAGACCCTGGGGGCTGCGGCTCAGGACATGCTGGGGACTAGGAGGATACAGAGCTATGCAGTGTGGGGCTCTGGATGACGCTAGTGGTCATCCAGAGGGGGGCACAGGGGAGCATAAACCAGGGGTTCGGTTCAATCTACTCGTAGCTGGTCCCTGATCACAACCTACACTCCAAAGCTTACCCACATGCTTGTCCTTCCCCAGACCCCATAACTCTAAAAGATGATGGGTCACCCCGCGGGAGAGTACAGGGCTGCAACTCAAGTCCGGGTGTGCCCTTGAATGGCCGCCGTAACTTCTCTGAACACCACGTTCTCAATTGCACAACAAGCGTGATAAAATGATTCTGTCGGCCCTCCCTGGCAGTGCATCGGGTTAGGGTGCAGCATTGCAGGCTGGCCGCAGCCACTTCAGTGCGAGTTTGATCCCAGCCCGGGGGTCATCCACATGGCGCGGCAGACCTCTCCTGACCTGCCCGCTGCTCCCCTCAGCAGTGTACTTTGTCCATCTGCCTGTTCTGCTCCCCACTCTGTCTCTGGCGAATCCTCTCACCACCCCTGCTCCTCTGGCCTGTACCCCAGTTCTGTATGTATAAATAAAATAATCTGTTTAAAAAAATGTATCAGCCTTATAGACCAGTTGTGATGATTATGCCCTATAATCTATTCTTAGCATTGGGATCAACTCTCCATCAGTGCTGGGTGTTAGAGCCCATTGAGAGTCCCCTCCCTTGAACTTGATCCCAGAGGAGAGCTGAGATTGGGCTCTCCCAGCATCATAGGTTTGCCCTGCACCAATTATAGTATCTAGGATAATTAAGAAATATATTTGTGTCTCATGGCCCTCACTAGTATGGGAGTAAGGCTTTGTCACTATAAGGAGAGGGAAAGATTTTTGGAAAAACTTACATAAAAATATTTCAGCACCTTGTGTGTGTCTACTGACAGAGACCACGAATGGGAAATAGGACTAGAGCTCTGACCACCTGGAGACTGCAGACCCTCCAAGAATTCTGAGAGAATGAGCTTGTCCCACACCTTATCTCTGCTCCTTGGGGGAGAAGCAGCATCTAGCCCATCATCACGTCCCAGAGTCCAGCACAAGATTTGGGACATAAATACACTCAGTACCTGTTACTGAATGTGCAAGAGAATAAGTGGGATACTGATTTGCAAAGGAGAAAGCAACCAGGGGAGATTCTTTTCCAGAGATCAAGAGAAACTTTCTGACAGTTGAGATTTGTTTTCCTCTTTCTCCTCCCTCTCTTCCTCCCCTCTCCCTCTCTTCCCTGTAGCCAACATTTGATAAACATTAAATGTACTCCAGGTACTGGGTTATCACCATATTTAATCCTCCTAGCTTCACTTTTGAAAGCTGCACTTACATAGACTGTGATCTAAAGGTGAGAATCTCAACTATGTTCAAATCCTGGCTCTAGCAGTTTCTAACCACGTGATCTTGATCAGTTACTTTTTTCTTTGGACTTTCCTTGTCTATAAGATGGAAATAGCAATATATAGGTGACTGTTAATATATTAAACATGAAAAAGCATACAAAGAGCTTAGCACGGCGCCTGGTATAATAACTGCTCAATAAATACTGGGTGGTCAGAAAAGCGATGACATATTTTTTTCTTGTTTTTCATGCCATCTTCCACTCATTTGAAGAACTCAGAGAGGCCTCCAGTGCTGAAAAGCGATTCTCATACAAGGGGAAGGTTGGCACCGTCCTTTCTTTTCACCTAGACATGCTTCAAGATGACACTTTCCTCTTCTCTATAGCATTGAGGTGGGACCTTGTCACCAGCTTTCACCAGTGGGATGCAAATAGAAGCAGGATCACTTTCAGGCCAAGGCAGTTAAGAGCAAGTGGGACTCCCTACCTTGATTCACGTCCCTTACCTTCCACTGGGTCACGCCTCATCACCTTGATCACAGAGCAAAGCTAGGTTCCTATATGACTACAAAATACAAAGCCCTTCTTCCCCCCCATCTGGAACTGAGGCATGAGCAAAAAATTAATGGATCATATTAAACCACCGAGCCCCCAGGGTGTAACTGTTAAGAGTACGAATCTTAGGCCCTCCCTGGTGGCGCAGCAGGTTAAAGCACAGCACTGAGAATCTAAAGCTGCTTCCGCATGAGTTCGATTCCTGCCTGCCCCAGAGGTGACACATGGCACGGCAGGCCTCTCCTGACCCACCCGCTGCTCCCCTCAGCAGTGTACTTCGTCGATCTGCCTGTTCTGTTCCCCACTCTGTCTCTGGTGAGGCCTCTCGCCGCCCCTGAGCCTCTGGCCTGTACCCCAGTTCTGTATGCACAAATAAATCTTTAAAAACAAAAAAGAGTACGAATCTTATCTGCTCTAACTACACTGGCCTCATGGAAGGATCTTCTTGTCACATCCAACATGACACATCTGCTTATTTTTCAAGTCCAAATGATTTATGCAGCCAGCAAACACTCTCTCATGTTCCTTGAGAGAAGGAAAGAGGATATGTTCCTTGAGAGAAGGCAAGCTGGGCATAGAATCCAGTAGCCTGATAGCTCCATCAGGAAGGAAGTCCCCATCTCTCTGGGGGATTACCTTCCAATACCCCATGACTATTGGCTGGTGCTAAGCATCTACTTAGTTTAAACTCTGAAATGCCTCTCTCTCTAGCTATCACTTGGGAAAAACTCCATCCAAACAAGCATAATTCCAATGCAACATGGAACTGTACATGACTAGATAAATGACTTACAATAAAAAAATCTGTGTTCCAGGTGTGGCTGCATTTTGAGTGTTCTCTGGTTGCCTCTATTTTTCCAGAGATGTCTCTTGCACCTAAAAACAGCTTAACCCAATTCCAACTAAAGGTCGATGTGACTTTGCCCAAGTGGAGACCAAACACACCCAAAGCCTGGCACAGGACCAGTGCCTGGAATTGTAGGCATCAGTGGGGTTAACTATTGTGGATGCGCGAGCTTTCCTTTCCGGTATGTGGACGGTGCAGAGAGGATGCTAACAATAAACTTGGTGCTACTCCTTGGTGACAGATGACCAGGTTAACTCCAGCCAGTCACCTTGACAACACTAGCTGGTTCTCCAGCCAGGACAATTCATTCCTGCTCTTAAAGAGAACTGGCAAGCGAAACATGAACACTCATGAAATAGCAGCCTCCAAGGTGTAGAACTGGCTACTGTTCTCATCTGGCAGGTAGGTTAGATTCTTTTCCAATTTACCACCGCCAACACTCATAGTAACCTTGGAAGGAATTTATTTCTCTACTCAATGATAAAATTGAGGCTTGGGGAAGTGAAGTATAATACAGTGCAAGGCTTACCTTGCTGTACTATTCAAAGGATCATGCGACAGACATATGGGGCAGAAAGTTCCCCCCACCCTACCCCAGACACCATCTTTGAGGTGTCAAAGGATGGGAGGAAAAAGAATATCTGTTCCACCTCGCTTAGAGTATCAGAGCACAGCTGGCAGGTTCTAATACACATAGTGTTTAGAAAATGTGGAACATTGTATAAATGCAAATTATTAATCAATACTTTAACTAATTGATTGACAACGAGGTTGGATAGCATGCAGGTTTAGTGCAGGAATTGGAAACACACAGCTGGGTTCAATGAACACGTGGCTCCTCTGAGCCTCAGTTTCTCATTTGCACAAAGATAAGACTCTCACCTGTCTTGTGGGGCACTGTGAAGTTTTAACAAGTGTTTAACATTATTGTATTATCAATAGCTCTATGCGTTTTTGTTTTTTCATCTGTGAAATGGAAAAAATAAGTCTATCCATCTCACAGTGATTTCACAATTGAAACTTGTTCAAAATGCAATATGCCAGCTTGACAGATAAGACAGATACGCCTGTGCTCAAATTTAGCACAGACTGGTCAACTAGGAAAGGGTGTGGTAGAAGACTGGGCTCCCAGAGGCCACCCGTTCCTGCTGCCTTCTTCCTCTTGCACAGGCTCCAAGTGCCCCACGCAAACAGAAGCTGGCATTGCCCTGGCTTTGAGTTCCAGCAGCAGATGAGCAGATGAGCTACCAGCACGCTGCTGGTAGCTACAAAACCAGAAATATCTCCCTTGGTGCAAGACACCCACTTCCTCCTCCGCCTGCTTTGGCTCCCTGGGATCCTCTGGATCCCAGGGGAGATCATGAAATGTGTCCACTTAGCTTGACATCTTGAGAATCAGCAGTGGGCAGGCAGATCCTTGAGCCCTGTCTTTGCCAAGATTGTCTCTGTCTTATCTTCCAAATCCCACCGGTGCAACTCTGCTAGCACTCATTGGTGCAACAAGTATTTATCATGAGCCAAGCACTGAATTAGATGTTTCCTCTCTGTGCAATGAATCCCTTTACTCTCTGAACCTCCCTTCCCAGGGTGCCTGGCTCAGTGCCTGTTCATAGTTCGACATAAATATGTATTGGGTACCAGTTGGGTTTAGGGTACTATGCTGGTTGTGGCTATATGGATATAAACTTCTGATCAAATATATACATCCACACACTCATTAACAGCTTCCAGAATTGCTCTTCTATTGACATTTCTATTCATCAGCCTAATGGTTTATGTATTTAACAGTAATGATCAGAGCTGGTTAGCCATTGACTAGCTTCTTCAGTCTTGCGCAAGTGATTTTACTTGTCTAGGTTCTGTTTCCACATCTGAAAAATTGAGGGGGGTGAGGGTAGATGATGTCCTATGATGAGCATTAATGGAAAGGATGACTGTAAAGAGGGTGATACCAATGGCACAGTAGGTGTTCAATGGTTGGTACTTGATCTGACCCTTCCAAAATCTGTAGCATGTCCTTTGTGGGAAAGATAAATACATAGCAGACATCACTAATCAATCAAAGCACTCTTTGCTACTGAGCTCAGACACAACCCAAGAAGCCACTTCAATACTGTGCTCCAGACAACCATTACTAATTAATTGAAGTACTGACAATCCCTATGGAACATTTTTACCCTCTCTCCTAGTCCACACAGTCGCCTCAGTTTGTGATTTGGCTGACACTCTAAGGAGTTTTACCTTGGGTTGAGTGTAACCTCCTAAGAGACTGAACTTACATAAGCATAGGCCCAGGTATGTGCAGGTGTGCCATGGATTGATGTTCCTCTGCTCTGAAGAACTGGCTCCCCTTCTGCTGATTGCTGAATGATCTAGTCACTCCTCCTTTCTGGGAAATTTTGATGTTTTTTTCTTCACAGGTTGTGTGCTAGTAGGACATGGTGGCTAAAATATTGACTATTGGGAACTCAACAGCTTGGGTATGAGTCCTAGTTCCACATCTTAGTTGTGTCACCTTGCAGAATTCATAACCTTTCTCCTACACTTCAGCTTCTTCATCTGTTAACTGGGGTAACAACAGTGCCCATCTCAAAAGCTTAAGGGGCTTCAAGGGAGATGTTGCAATGGAAACAAGGGGCATTATGGGGGGGTCACCATGGCATCGCAGGTTGGCCAGCAATTAGAGATGATCACACCATTTCTTCCCTTGTCCTGTGGGGCCATGCTCAGGCTACAAATTCCTAGGGGTGGAGATTTTACCTACAGTGGACTTGGGGTTTATTCTGGATCTGTATAAGACATTAAGCTTCAGTTTCTTCATCTGAAAAATGGACATAAAACTGGCATGCCATGCTGTGAGGATCAGATGATCTCAATAGTATTTGTTTCACAAAAACAGTGGCAACAATATGGTATGCCATCCCACGATGCAACTTTAGGCAATTCATCTCACATCTGAGTCTCATTCGTCCTCTATGTAAAAAGGGGCTAAGTTAATTTTTCTACACCCTTCCTCATGGAACTCTTACCAGGGTAGAGTCTTCGGACTGGGGGTATCAGGAGGCTCATATTCTAGCTATAGCTCTGGTATTAACCTTCTGATACACACATGCCTCAGTTTTCCCACTTATAAAATGAAAAGGCTGTGTTTGAGTTCCCCCAAAGCCTCCTATGGCTTTCCCAGCTTGACTGAGACTTAAAGCCACAGGGACCATTGCAAGGTGCCATTAGGTGATGATTCTTCACCAGTAACAACTATCCATAGATGAAGTCAAGGCCCTGAGCTCATCCTGCATTGCTGCTCAGACTCCTATCCCTGTGGGAGGGAACTGGTCCCCAGAATCACCTGCCACCTGGAAAACGGCCCCAGAATCACCTGCCACCTGACGGGGAGGCCCATGGCAGGGAGGCTGGCCAAACAAATGCCTCCTTATCTGCTGGAAACTCTGAAATATGATTCCAGAAATAACCAGAGCTGCTCACCTGCTCTGCTGGGCACGGGCTGGGTACAGATGGCCACCTCATCAGGACCCCCAGGCCAGCATATGCCATGGGAGAGCTTTACAGGGCAGGGTGCCATATCTCACACTGGGGGTGGGGGTGGGATGCAAGAGAGTGGTGTCTGGTGCCTGATCACAGCAGGGTCATTCAAACACATGACGTGGGGCAAACACATGATGGGAGATATGACTCAGTCTCCTTCTGGAAAATGAGGAGCAGGGTTAGAACAGAAGCACCTAATGCTCTTTTGATCTCATATCTCTCTCAGTAAGGAAATGAGGATGAAGCCTTCATATACTTGTATGTATTTATTTGTAAATAATACATGTGTTGGATTGTATATCTAATGTATTGTTCTAACATATTAGGCATAAAATGAGGGGGCTATATTTTCCATATTCCTTTAGTTTGAAGATTCTGATGCTGTACCACTGTAGAAGCCTGTGCCACATGCTTAGACCTGCATGTCCAATAATTTATAATGAATTAATTATTCAGTCAACAAACACTTACCCCACCCCCACACCCAAGCATGGGCCACTGCCCTAGGTGCTACAGTACAGTAAGGAATGAGACAGACACGGTCTCCACTTTCAGTAGCTCAAAGAATTCTCCGGCAAATCAGAGGAGTTGGCATTGCTCCACATGGTTGAGACTATTAGGCATGAAAAGGATTTGATGAAGGGAACGTGAAGCCATTCATGCATTCAACCAATGTTTGCTGGGCCCCCCTGCGATGCAAGTGAATGATCAAATAGTCCCCACCCTCCTGATGTTCTCAGCTACACTTTAACCAACAATCCCACAAATCATGTAACATTCCAGGTGTGTTGAGACTCAAGCAAGAGATGCAGTGACAAGAAAATTTGGAAGTTTGTCATTCAGGGTGTGACCTTGTCTGGAGCATTGCGGAAGGACTTCCCAGGATTCCTATAGAAACAGCAGTTGAGCTGACATCTAGAAGTAAATGTTACTGGTGTAAATAAGGCATCAGTGGGGAGAGGAGCTTCTCCAGCAGCAGGTGCAAAGGCCCTGCCTACGGCAGGCAGAGCATGGACAATCTGAGGAAATGAAGAAGCGGGAGGCAACCAGAGCAGAGAGAATGGGGGCAGCTTTTTAGAAATGTTCTTGGGGAGATCAGTAGGACTTGGGCCATGAAGAGATTTTAGTCCTTAGCAGGGAGTCAGTGCTGCATTCTACAAACAGAGAGCAACGGAGGGCTTTAGATGGTGGGGGAGAGAGGGTTTGTGTGGCCTGACTTTCTTTTCAAAGAGGTTCTTCTGAGCACAAGGGGCGATGGTGATGGCTCATAGATGATACGCTGGTGAGAGACTTATGGGGACTACATCTGCGTGGAGAAATCAACCACTGTACAAAAATAAACAACAATGTAAGAAAACAAAGGGATAAAGTAATAAATAAAATAGCGGTTCCTGTGCCCCACGTGGAGGACAGAGGGTAGGGAGGGAGAAGGAGGCAATATTTTTGGGAGGGGTGACCTGTTTCCTGCCGTGTCTCAGAAGCTGTGTATTTAACAGTGATGGATGTCTTGGCTGATTGAACATAAAACAAGGTGAGCAAAACAAAACAAAAACGGCCACACCTTAAAGTCCAAGCCACAGCGACAGGAGGTACCGAGACAGAGACTAAAGCTGCAATCCGGCAGACCTGAGTTCAGACCCTGGTTTCATAACTACAAACTGTCCTGCCTGGACAAGCCCCCTCTGCCTGTCTGGATTCAGCTTTCCTGCCTTTCCAAAGTATGCCCTTGAGCAGGTCACTTCTACTCTCTGAGCCTCAGTTTCCCCACCTGTACGATAGGCTCCTAAACACTTCTCTCTCCTGGGGTGAGTCTGAGTGGAATTAGGTGATAGGTGAAACACACTCAGCACGGGGCTGGGCACGCACACCGTGAATACACACACTGGAGGTCCAGATGGCCCCTCTCTCCCCGCAGGAGTGGTAACTGTCTCATAAAATTCCAGCTCACCTGCCTAAGTTTAACTTTTAATGAAGCCAGAGAACAGTGATCCGCTGATGTTTCTGCTATGCAAGGCTGTCAGCAGGATGTAAGCCCTGGGAATACGGCAGCTAGGGGATTCTCCTGACGAGGAACATTTGCGTCCAGAGGATCTTAATATTTGTTTTGAACAGACACATGTAGACGTGAATTACTTAATGACTGTTTTAGGGTTCGGCATTGTTCTGTGTTTGGTTTGGCTTTGTCTCTATGACATCTTAATTCTGTGTTTTATTTCACGGAGCTCCGCACACAGGCTGTGGCATATGGGAGCTCCTTCAGCAAAATCTCAAATGGAAATGGAGGAGGGAGGGAGAGGGAGACCGACTGGGTGGGGGGAGCAGGCGGAAGCCAAGGGTGTGCAATAGAGGGGGACAACTGGATTCCTGGGATAGATTGGCAGTGTGGTTATGACAGACAGACAGACCAAATTCTCAGGTTCCTGGGAACAAGATTTGCTATTGCTACCTGGAAATCTAAACAGTGTCTTTTTCAATTTCCTAATCTGATTGATCACAATCAGAGAGATTGTAAATTTCATGCCTGTCTATAGCACATGGAGCGGCCCAGCTAAGCTTCTGACACTGCTGTTCAAAGTCACTCCTGGTGGCATCTGAATGAGGGAAGTGGAGCCAAGCAAGGCAGAACAGATCCAGGACCCTGCTGAGAGGGCAGAATCCCTGGGGACCCCTCCCTGCTCCCAGCCTACCACTGAAGACCTTGAAATTTTTAACTGGCTTACAAGGTCTGCTTGATCTGTTCCCTGCCTACATCTCAGGCGTCACCGCCTCTCACACTCTTTGACCTCCTTGCTATTCCTTAAATATCCCAAGCCTGCTTCTACCTCAGGGCCTTTGTGCTTTGCTGTTTGTGTTACCTCAAGAACCTCCCCCCACCATTATCCTTCAGCTAGGTCACCCCCCTTCATCCAGATCCCAACCACGCCATTCAACAGCCCCTTCCTTCACTTTTCCTCTATTCCTCCTGCCAGCTTCTCTCTTCTTTAAAGTGTGTATTACCCCCCCGACTCACTATTTACTGATTCTTCATCTATTCATCTGTTCTCTTCCTCCCCCGCTGCTGCATCCAGTAGGATCTCAATAAAATTGTTGGATGAATGAATGAATAAAAGTACAACTGCATGTTTTAGCCACATGCTGCTTCTACTTTCTGCATTCATTCTCCTGGAGTTGATTTTCTCTTTGACATGTTTGGGCTCTCTCCCATCCCCCCACCGATGCTGGTTGCTCAAGGAATGCAGACTAGATTTCATATTAGCTAGAGCTAGAGCATGAAGGACAGGAAACCTAATGGACCACACCAGAGTCTACAGCCCTGATCCAATAGCAGGAGAGTTGAAAATGTTCTATTATAAGGGCAGCTCCTTTCCACAGTTCTCCCCTTTATGTGCACCAGCTATGAACCCCCAGAAGGCAATGTTCCCTCTTGAGAAGGTACCCTGCTTTATGTTCTGGGAAAAGAAAAGGTCTTTCTTGGGACTCTACTGGAAACAAAGGCCTGGTATGTTCTGATCATTCTTTGTCTTTGCAGGTAAAATTGATGAAACAAAAGAGTCATTTCCATTTTACACATCATATAACTAAGGATGATTGCTTAGACATAATGGGGTACTCCATGCCTCAGTGAGGGTTCTCCTTCCTCTAGTTTCCTCAGCCCCCCTTTCTTTAATTCTATGTAGTTAAGTAAAGATTGCCTCACATTAAACCCAGTCATCCTGAGTGTCCACCTTTGAATAGCCCACAAAGGGGAAGTTTGCATTTCATTCATCTTTTTTCTCTCTGATGGGCCTGGCATGTAGTAATAATAAACAACTTGTTATGACTAGTAAGAGCTAACATGGATGGAACCCTTACTGTGTGCCAAGCAGCACTTTCTACAAATGAGTTCACTGGGGTCCCACAACAGCTCTCAGGGGAGCCGTGATGAACCCCATCTACTGGATGAGGAAACCGAGAATGAGAAAGTCTAGTGTTCACTGGAAGTCACAGAGCCAGGGAGTATTTGTAAACAGCGGAAGGAAACAATCCTTTCTCTTGGTCTGCCATCAGGATCTGTCAGTTCCCACCCACCTCAAGGGTTCTCCAGGAGGTGTCAAAACCATATTAGAAAAAGAAAAGAAGGCACCAGGTGGTCATGGTGAGGCCAGGCGCCCTGTCACCGACAACCGCCCTGTCACTGCCAACTGCTGGCCTGAGGATAAGGCCCGCCACTTTCACTCCTCCTTTCCCCGGGCCAACAGCACTATTTCTGGAACATCATGGCCTATGCCAGGCTCTGCGCCCTGTTTTTTATGTGACTTGCCCCACCCCCTCCTCATTACAACTCCAAGAGATGAGGATTCACGCAAGGGGAAGCTGAGGCCTACAGAGGTGAAGTGACTAGTGGATCCCAAAACTAGGAGGTAGCAAAGCAGGATTTCAGCCTGACTACAACTCACTTCAGTACTCCAGCTCCTCACCATGCTACTCTCTCCACCTCAGGAATATTCTCTTCCACCCCAGAGAGAGTTCGCCGCAGCAATGAAAGAACTCAGGTTTTGTGAAGCTCCTGCAAATTTCCCTCCTCCCTGGAAGGTGAAGTCAGCCACTCAGGAACAAAGGATAGCTTTTAAATATTTTGTGTCAGTGGGGTTCTACCTGGTGTGCTCAGGTAGCAGGAGGCATGGGATCCCATCTTTTCCCCCTTTACTGAGAAGCTTTTAGGTTATTTCCCTATTTGACTTGAAGTGGGGGTGGAGACTCATAGGCTTGGAAAACACTCGCAGGTGGCATTTAGCCCAACCTCCTGCTGACGGGTCTTCTCCCCCTGCCAGAGAGTTGTCTCTGCCTAGGGAGCTCCATTCTGACATGGGGAAGCATCAGACCTATTTGCAGTGTGGGCTTCTGCGGGGTTGCATTGATTGGAGTCCCCAGTGTGTGAGGGCTGGGGGCGGGGCTGGGAGAGAGCTAATCTGCTGCTAGATTTAAAGCAGGTGCACTCATTCAATTAATGCCCCCAATTTTCACTGACTGTCCACCACCAGCCCATCTCTAAGATAGCCCAGTTGACAAGTGACCACAGCCATATCAGAAGTGATCCCCTCACACTGTCCCGCGTGCTCTACTCCACAGATTTCACCTTTCAGAAGGAGGAAAATTTGCCCCAAACCATAACACTCCCTTCCTAGAGAAGAACATTCTTTGGTCTCCAGGACAAGCTTTCTCCCTGACCCTGGGTACACTGGATTTCGACTACCAGCTGTAAGGAAATCACTTTCCTACAGCCTCTCACTGGCTCTGAGGACAGAGTCAGCACAAATGTGGCTAACTGATCTCTTGGCACAAAAGGGAGACTTGAATTAAATGGTTCAAAGGCATTTTTCCTGCCTTACCATTTGGCCACCTTCCCTTTTACACAGTAAAATCTCCAATAGAAAAAAAATCTCCAATAGTTTGGAATTTATGATCCTGTGGACAGGGACTCTGCTTCTGGACTATTCTGCATAGAAAGGATTTTCGAAGAAAATTAATAGCTTGCCAAAGAATTGTAAGGGGGAGCTGTTCTCTTTAAGGGGGCTGCCTTGCCAGGGCTTGACAATAGCTCTATATCCACAAAGGATTGATAGGCTGGTTTGGCATGATTTCTGTATGTCCACGAAGTCCCCGACTCTATTTGTCCTTATTACTTCAGTCCGAGCTGGCCTCAAACACCAGGCTTACTTACCACTTTGAGCCTAAATGTCTTAGGGCAAACTTTTCTGGATTAAGCAATTAACGAAGAGAATGCTGGGCAAAATGACTACAATTTTTTGGTGGAAACAGAGGAGGGGAACTCTTCTACTCCAAGAATCATACTGATTCCTGCTGACTCTCTAACTCCTCGTGAGCTGTGGGATCCCTCCGTCCTGGTGTGCCTGGGACAGACCCTGTTAGATCGTTCCCTTTGGAACTGCTTCTCATAGCAACCCCTTTCAAAAGGATAGGAACTGAAGTATGGTGGAAAATGATCTGGCTCTTTTAGATTTGATGGAGCTAGGGATTAAAATTGTGATTTTTCAAGGAGTTTGAGCCTGGTTGTCTCTATATGAAGTAAAAACACACCAAGAATGTTATATGAGTCAATTCTGAAACCAGATACTTCATTACCTGTTCCCCACCTCCTAATTGATTCAGAGCAGAAAGCAGCTAGCCTTCCCTTGGAAAGAAGAGGGACCACTGTGACCTTCCCCCTCCCTCCCTTCAACCCCCCTCCTTTCGCCCTTGCTGGTCAGAAGTAGAACTCCCACAATTTTTATTGTCTGCGTGATTTGGGAGAGAAGTGGGTAGGCATGAGGAATTCAGTCCCGGGAGGCATGGTGGATTTCCTCTAGCCAGGAGACCTCTGTTTGTTTGAGAAGCTACATCTGTTAAACAGTCCCCACACACTGGAAAGTGCTTTACCTGATTCGATCCTCATAACTCACTGTCCGAGCTGGCAACTATGATTATTTTTATTTGCAAGCTGGAAGAGCAGGTTCAGCCATGTAAAGTCACTTGGCCAGGACACTCTTCTAAACTGTAGAGCTAGAACAGGTATCTGGGTCCTTCTGAGCCCTATAACCACCATGACATACTGCCTCCCTCTCTGCTATACTGTCCTGACATTTGAGTCAGACATCTGCTTGCAATTTGATACATGACAAAGCTATTGCCTCATCAAGTATGTCTCACGGAGGGGGGAGAGGAGTGAGGGACCAGGGGAGGCTTTGCTTGTAGTGCGGGTGTATGATGTATGCCTATTGCTAGGAAATCAACCAACTGAATGTATGCTTCTGTCTCAGCACTAAATGATCTGCAGGGACAGACTTAAAATATCCCAGGGAAGTTCATGGACAGGCGAGCCCTCCTCTAGAAACAAATATTGAATGTGAAACCAACAGACTAGCTGGTGGTTCTGGGGTCACCTGCTCCCTCTCTCTGGACAGATCTGCTGACGGAACTGGGCTTGACTTACGGAACGAAACAACATTTCTGGTGAGACCAAGTCCCCAGGTTGCCTCTAGTGGAAGCCGCGGGACCCAGAGGCTGCTACACCGGTACCTGTCCTCTTTCTTTGTAAGAACTCTGTTTTAGAAACATCAGTTCTTTTCCCCACCAGTAAGTATGGAATATTAAAATGAGGTGGAAACTGACCATCATTAGATGTGTCTGGTTTTGGCGAGAAGAGAGATGAGTCAGGTTTTATAGCCAGTCTGCTAAAAGATAACTCAAACCTCGCCTTTCCTTAAGACTTGAATACAAATGCTCTCTGCTCACTCTTCATCCCAAACCAGAAGCAACAGCTATAAACCTGGAATGTATTCTACAGGGAGGTCACACCTGTCATAGAAGTATTGATGAAGATCCTTCCAGCATGACAGACATTAAGGACTTCTGGGCTGGAATTTCAATTCAGGAGTGGCGACCAACAGAAAGGAGATCCAGGACATTGAAAGACACCAGAAGTGAAATGACACCCGGGCGTGGAAGGCTGGCCATTGTGAGTCTCAGATGCACTCAGTCATGCTACAGAAATGCAGGGAGGGAAGACCTTGTGGGCAATGCCTATGATGAGATTATGGCCAAGAAAAAGGCATGGCAGAAGTAGACAGATGGGCAAAGGGTGAAGGCTCTGGCAAGGTGGACTTCAGGCTCTTCTAACTTGAAATGCCCCAGGAAACCACTCTCCTCTCCTTGAACCCCTGAGTTACACAAAGACTCTGGACCAAATGCCATACTTTTAGTTTCTGATGAAATTTCCTCTTGTCCCTGCTACAAGGGCATATTCTTTGGTCACAGCAGCAGGGACACTCCAAAGGTAGATGGGAAGGACAGAACCCAGGAAGATAAAAACCTCTGACGTCAAAACTCTTTACAAAGAACCTCCTTCTGGCAGAGAAATGGGAGCTTTTAGAAGCAAGGGCGTTATTGTTTCCCTCCTCCAGCCTGTGTCCAAGGGTGGCCCCTCCCTCATGTTCACGGACACTGGCCCTGGCTGCTGCTTGCAGCTGGCTATTTCCCATGGCCCTCGGGCTCCCAGCACATCCATTCCATCATGGGGCATGCATTTCTCCAAATATCCATCTTAGCCGATTCCAATCAGGCTATGAAAAGTTCTCCAGTCTGAGTTTGATTCTTTGGATACGATTCCCCCTCGGTCCTCCATGCCTCACACCACCCCTGGAAAGTTTGGAGTCGGTTGTGCTAGAACAGGCTTTCCGTCCAAAGTGCTTTTCCAGACAGGTTTTCAATCTACTCTCCAATGTAGTCTGCCATGATTAATAAATCCTCCAAGTGGTCTCCCCTGCCCTTTTCTTTATTTTTCTCTCATTGAACCACTCATCCAACACCAGGAAAAGATGAGTTCTCATGCTGCCTAGATTTTTCCTGACAGAGGGCACAGCCTTCTCCCTTTCATTCTCAAACTCCTCTAAACTGAATGATTGGTGAAAAGAATTGGGTTTTTCTGTCTTAAAATATTTGCTTGCCCCAACCCCTTGCCACTTTACCCCACTCGCTTTTTCTTTCTTCCCTTTCCTTTTTTATTCCCCATCTCACCCACCCCCCCAAGATCTGCTCTCATCCCTGAGTTCAAAGCAATCAGATTTTTTCTGAAAAACCAAATAAAACTCTTCCAAGACTGTCTCCACAATCTTGGAGCCCCCCCCCCAACACCCTCAGCCTTTTGAGCTCAGAGTCCAGGTTCTAGATGCTGAAGAGGAGAAGATTTGGTAGCAGCAGCCGCCAGAGGCATGGGGGAGGGTGCTGTTTAGGGTGTATTTGAAGGAAGAGCATATGGGCTTTTGCAAAACGTTTCAGAGCTTGCTAGTTTCTGAGCTGAGTATAGAAATGTGTCCCTGTTTCTGAACACTGCTTGAGATGGCTCGAGCCTCATCTTCTTTCTGTACAACACCCACAAACACCTCAAAACCTACCATCCCTTCACCCCCCTCCCCTGAGCTCTGTGCTATCAAGAAAAGTTTCTCAGTCAAGTCATATCCCACCGACACCGCCCACCCTGAACAGGCAACGCCTCTTGAATAGAAGCCGCCCATTGAGTATGCTTCCCGTAAGACCCCCTCCCTCTCAGCAGCGTCCCCCTTCGCACAAGCAATTAGTTCTCTTCTTCCATCGGGAGGTACCCGGGAGTGACAGAAAAGACAGGAGCCCTGGCCCAGCTGCCTGCACCCACCCCTCAGGGCTCTGGGGCACAGGCCAGAAAGAGGGGCGGCCAGTCTCCCCTCCTAAGGAGGAGGTCATTACCTTGGCAGTGGCTTACGGGCTGTGATACTGGCGACGATGATGCTCTCGGGACGTGGAGTGGCCACAGCTTTAAAGGTTCCTCGCCAGAACTTCTCAAAAAGCTGCTTCTCGCCTTGCTGAACGCTCGCCATAGCCAACCCAAAGGGGCCGGGGTGCCCGGGCGCTGTCCGAAGTGCTGAAACGTGGCTTCCCAACGGGGGCACACCCGGCTCCGGACTCCGTCCACGTGAAACCCAGAGGACAGAGGAGTGGGATGGGAGAGATCGGGGCTCAGGGCGGGGGATGGGGCGCCTCGGTCCGGGCAGGAGGGGGAGAAAGAAGGCTGGTCCGCCGGCTTTCCTTGCCTTCTCGATTGGCTCTAGGTTGCTCTCTGAGCTGCTGAACCTCGGCGCCCCAGGAAGAGAAGGAAGGGCTGGCTTTCTCGGCAGCGCCAGGAGAGAGGAGGCGACGGGGTCGTCTGTGTGTGCGTGCGCGTGTGAGCTCAGGCGCGCCCGGGTTTTGTCTCTCGCACAATGTGACGTTGGAGGAGGAGGCTGGTCGCGAGAGCTGCACTTTCCTCCCCCTCCCGGTCTCTCCTCCTCCCCATCAACTCCCTCCTCTCCACCAACTCCCCCCTCCCTTGGCTCAGCCTCCAGCCGCCATCTGCATAACAAAAGCCCGCAGGTCTAGGGAGGAGAAAGGGCGGGGCGAGCGCCCGTCACGGGGCCCGGCGGCGACAGAGTTGCAGAGCTGACCCCTCTGGGAAGCGATCCGGGAGCCCCGAACTGAACCCTGCTGGTGATCTTGCTTTCCAGCCCGCTCACCTCCCCCACCATCACCGACTTCCCCCCCAACCCTTTCCAGCGTGCCTCCGGGCCCGGCCACCTCCCTTCTTAGTCGCTTCTCTAGTCTTGTAGAGGATCGTCCTTTGAAGGGGTAGTAGGAAACTTAACCTATCCGTCCGAGTCACCCGCCCACCCCCACTCCAGGATGGGACTGCCTTAACGGGCAAAGGCGGTCCCCGGCCTCCATTCCCTTTTGCTTCTGGCCTCTGCGTGGTCCCCACCCAGAAAGTGCCGTTTGATGGACAATCCGTCACCAATTCGGCTTTTCCGGCTTCCCGGCTTCTTGCCTTCTGCCTACCCGGGCCCCGGCCCACAGAGGCGCTCAGCGTTCCATCTGTGCAAGCGGCGCGGTGAGGGATCTCTTTTGTGCCTGCAGCCAGCCTGCCCCCAGTCCCGGCAGCCAAACAATTCCAGATAGAACAGTCACCACCCCCACCCACATCTCACCCATCCCATCTAAGAGGGGCGATTCAGCTCGTCCACTTTTTTTAAAACTCAACAAACAAACAAACACATTGGGTGGTGGGTAACGGGGAAGGGGATATCTGAAGATTGCAGATAGTTACTTTTTGATCTTTTCCCCATCATCTACTCGCCCTCAGTTCAACCCTAATCTCAGAAAGTGGAAGTTTGGAATCACACGTAAGCCGTAGAGACAGAGGATCTGGAGAGGATTTCTCTAATCCCCCTCCCTTTCCCAGGGTTTACGTTAAGAAAAAGAGAGTTGCAGCACCCCAGGGGTGTCTCCCCTTGGGGCCTTCCCACTCCTAGCCTACACGTTCATGGAAGGGTCCCGCGCCCCGATCTTAAACGCCTCTAAACAACTGGCATCGGATTTTGTCCACAACAAATACAACCCCCTGCTTCTTACTGATGCTCGTAGCGACCAGGACCCAAGGGACCAGGGCACCGATGTGAACTTCAGAAGTTCTTTGAAAGGAAACAGGAGGAGAATAGGAGCGAAAGGGGAGCAGGAAGACAGAGAGGGAAAAAATGGAGGAAGAGAGGGGGAAAGAACCTTGGAGTGACCGATGGGTGCAGAAGCTATAAAACAGAGATCTGGTTCTAAGTGTATTTGAGTATTTGTGTGTCCGCTTCTGTGAGTGCCTGAGAGCGCTGTCGCTCTACAGCGACCCCTTCTGGTCGATAACTAGAGATGCATTTGCTGGCTTAAAGTGGTTTGCGACTGCCAGGAGTTGGGAGTTGAAAGTTAAGTGGAAACTAGACTCGCTTCTCTCCCCCAGAAGAAAATTCTCACTCCCCGATGACCCTATTTCCCACCCTGAAGTGTCATTGAATTAAAAAAATTAATTGAAGCAACATTGCTCTGATGTCATTTTAAAAGCCATTGAGAATTGGCTCCCTAAGTAGCCTGGGCTATTTTAAAATCATCCTTAGTCATGACATTTGGGGTCTGAACTGAGTCACTTGCAGAGGAGGGTGGTTGGGAGTCTACCCCATGAACATCAATCAACATCACCCAGCCTGATCCTGTTCTAAGTTCCTAGAATGTTGATAAAACTCCCATTTGCTTTGTGATCTGGAACGGCAGCCAAGTGAGGTAGGAGGGGAAGCTGCTGTCACCCCTCTGCCTTAGAGGTGAAGAAGTTGAAGTGTAGGATGCTGTGATTCTCCAGGGAGAAGTGCAAGTCTGAGAAATACAGCTTCTGCTTCTGCTGGGTTGGGGTGGGGGTCACGGTCCTTGATAGCTCGGATATACCAGGGTGAATGCGATTGTGTGTAAATGACCACTAACTGGTGAACCACATACTGAGAAGCACAAAGTTTCGAGCCTTCTAAGATGGGAGTCTTGGGTAATAAAGTCAGGGCATGGAAGCCAAGCTGCCTCGTTTCAAATTCCAGTCCTGCCATATTCTGGAAGAATGTCTTTCCTTGTCTGTGCCTCAGTTGTCTTCTTTTTATCAGTAATATGAAGTTTCTCTAAAGATGAAATGTTATGTTTAAGTCATCTGTCTCTAAAGATGAATGGAATCAATGCACATACAGGTGATAGAACAGTATTTGGAAAGTTTGCTTAAAAGATAGTAGTTTCAATCCATGTGATTAAGGATACTACCATTAGCAAACAATGGCCTGAAGACCAGCTGTGTCCAGCTGAAGGGCTGGACTTTGCCTCAGTTTCCCCACCTACAAAATGGAAATAAATGTTAGTTCAAATTTCATGTGGTTTTTGTGAGGATTACACGAAATCTCACCTGTGAAGAGCTTAGCAGATTGGCCAGGCGATTCAGAGAAACTCTTTTTAATGAAACTATGATTGCTGATGCTGTTGAAATCACTATCCATTAGTACTTTAAGTCAGGCTATATTTGGTTCAATAATCATTAACTGATGCTTAGACTTGGTCAGGCACAATTTTGAGCATGGAGAGACCAAAGCTAGATGAGCCATGTTCCCTCCCCTGAAGGAGTTCACAGTGTAATTCCCCTCTGGGTCCCCAGTATCTCGCAATTGTCCCCTTTTCACCATCAAATCTAAAATGCCAATAAAGCATGTTTAAAGAAGGATTTTGAGGTTGTATCCCAGGAAAATGCTGTGATGGATTAGTGATGTCTGCCACCAGCACAGTGCAGAGGACAGGCAGCAACTGTATCATGTATTTGTATTCAGGAACCAGCAAGGTGATAGGTTTCAGCTATGAGGTGGACCGCTTGTACCAGGGAAAACAGAAAGCAGTAGCCTAAAAGAATGAGAACAGAATGCTTCTATTCTGATAAGTGGATGGAAGAACGGAAGTTTGAATCATATTGGAGAAGCTAGGCCAAATGTTTAAGTCTTATGTACCTGTCTATCACTCAGATAGATAGATAGATAGGTAGGTAGATAGATAAGTAGAGATAGATAGATAGATAGGTAGATAAATAGGTAGATAGATAGGTAGGTAGACAGATAGGTAGATAGATAGATATTTGCTAATAGTACCCATTTCTGGCAAAGGACTCTTGAAATACTTGGAATCACCTAGATTATAAGTAATACGGCTGTGTTTTGCTATATTATGAGGTGGTTTTGGTCCACACATCAGGATGGAGGCTGGTTGCCAAGGAAACCACCCAAGACATCAGAAGGTTGAAACTTCCAGTCTCATCCTTCAACCTCCAGGGTAGAGAGAGGAGCTGGAGGTTGAAGCACTCACCAATAACCAATGAGTTCATCAGTTATGCTTATATCATAAAACCTCCATCAAAATCCAAAGAATGGGATTCAGAGAGCTGCCAGGTTGGTGAACATGTGGGAACTTGGGGAGAGCGAACTGCTTAAAGAAGGGACAACAGAACCATCCTCCCACCCCAGCCTTGCCCTATGCATCTCTTCCATTTGGATGCTCAGCTGTATACTTCATCATAGGCTTTGGTTATAACTGGTAGTCTAACAAGTAAAATGTTTTTCAGAGTGCTGGGAATTGACTTGACAAATGTTTCAAACCCAGTAGCAGTTTAGGAGAACCTCTGTAGACAGTTACTCAGAAGTCCAGTAACACCCTGGTTTGCAACTGGAGTCTAAACTACGGTGAGGCAATCTTTCAAGGACTCAGTCCTTAACCTGTGAATACGATGCAGTCTCTGGGTAGGCAGTATTAGAATCGAGATGGTTCTAAAATACCCAAGTTGGTGTCCCAGCATTACTTCTTGGTGGTTTGGGGAACCATCCCTCCTACATTAGAAATAGGTTTCAGAATCCCAAATATCAGGGAAAAAAGTGATTCTAGGATTTGACGTCCTGGCACTCTAAGGCAGGAGCTAGACTGACTCAGGCATGCTTTCCCCTAGTGATCCAAGAGACAGCGCCTCCGGCACAGAGAAACAGCTATGGCTCCTCCTTAGGTAGTTGCAGTTCCTCCTTACTGATGTTACTGTGTTACGTGGGTGAGCTCCTTACTATCTCTGTGCCCTTAATACCTCTGAGGACAATGGGCTAATCATCTATCAAAAGCAAGGGACATCGAGGGCTTGACAGCCTGTACCCATTTCCACATGTCCAGTGAACAGTGAATGATTCAAATAATTACTGAGATAATGGGAAATATGATAATGAGGCCAATTCATCTGTCTTTGTGCCTTTACACAGGATCATGCTATAATATTCAAGTTCTAGGATGTTCTATTTCTTCATCTAGGCATTTGGAAAGAAAAGAATGACTGCACTTACCAGAGTTTACCAATACTCTCTTCTTGACCGTTCTATTGTGTGTCTCATCTGAATCCCACCTCTGCTGCTGATTGTTCATTCCTCTTCTAGAATATGGATATACACTGTTCCAAGGTCCCCGGAACCAACACAGATAGACTAGGGATTCTCCTTCCCTGGTTGCGTAGTTCTCAAGATTCTACAAGATAAATAACATTGCTGACTCAGATAATAATAATAACTGCACTTATCCAGAGGATGTTACTATAGTCTCCAAGTAACTATGGTCTCCAAGTTACTATGGTCTCCAGCACACCAAATGTGCTGAACCCTTCATAAGCATTATCTTGTTTAATCTTTGCAAGAATCCTAAGAAACTATATTGTCTGAATGTTGCAGATTTGGAAATTGAGTCTCAAAGTAGTAAGAGATTCCAATATGGACAAAGACCCACATGTTGGAAAAGAGGGAGAAGAGCAGGAGACAATTAAGGAAGAGACTGGAGACTCGAGAACACAGTGATGAAAGACTCGAGGATGAGTGGGAAAACGTGTGATAGAAGCATGAGCTCTGTGGAATCAAATAAAAGAACCGGCACTGTTTTGCCCACTTAAAAAAAAAAAGATTTATTTATTTATTCATACAGAACTGAGATACAGGCCAGAGGTGCAGCGGCAGTGAGAGGATTCACCAGAGACAGAATGGGGAGCAGAACAGGCCGACTGATGAGGTACACTGCTGAGGGGAGCAACGGGCAGATCAGGAGAGGTCTGCCATGCCAAGTGGGTCACCTCCGGGGTGCGGATTGAACTCATGCTGAAGTGGCTTTAGCTTCTTAGTGCTGTGCTTTAATCTGCTGCTCTACCAGGGAGGGCCTATTTTGCTCAACTTTAAAGCCAGAGATATTCGATCATTATCCTTCAAAGTGAGGCTTCTCAGCACACTGGTTGTGCCCCACCCAGTTTTAGGTGGTACCCAGGTACACAGAGCACTAAGTAACATTGGATTTCTGGTCATGGATGGTGAGAAAATGTTCCTTTAATCAACTGTCTTCCTTCCACTAGGTTACCTCCAATATCAATCTCCATGCGTGACTTTGCTTGAAATGTCTTGAACACATCTCTTAGTGTTCACTTATCAACAATGAGAAAATGACTTCAGATGCAGAGCTTGGACAACTAGAATTTAATAAACTTGCTTTGCCTTCATTGAATTTATTTTTATAGCTACCATCCATTATGATATTGGTTTTTCATTTCTACAAAGAGGTGAGTCACTTTAAAAATAAGAAACTTTCATTAGAGAATGGTTTAAACCTATATAAAAGTAAAGGCACTAGCTTAACGAACCCCTACATGTACCCACTTCCCATTTCAACTCTTTTCAATACATAGTCAATTCTGTTTCATCTTACCCTGACCCACTTTCCTGCTCCTAAATTATTTTTAAGCAAATCCAAGACATTGATGTTTCCAGTTGTAAATACTTCAGGATGCAGCTATAAAAGATGGGAACCTTTTTTTCATAGCATAATTGCAATATCATTATCATAGTAAACAAACTGACATTAACTCCTTGATATCCTCAAATTCAAGTCAATGTCCACTTTTCTGCAATTGTATTTTAAGTGTTTGACTATGTGTTGGTTTGAACATGGATTCAAGTAAGATTCATTCATTGTGATGGTTGATTTGTCTTCTTAAGTTTTCTCAGGTCTTAATTCCCCCTTCTACCACCACACATACATAAATAGATCCCACCGCTCTTTCCTCTTTACTTTCGATAAGAAACTTGTCTGACTGAGTTTCCCATCATCTGTATTTTCCTGGATGTACACCCGTGCCATGGATGGTATGATTCTCTACACCCTCCATTTTCTGTTAAGTCATAGTAAGATTTAGAAGTTTAATCAGATTAAATTCTAATGACATTCCTCCAGGAAGTTAATAATGTATGATTTTTTTTTCTTTTCCTGTGATGCTACTGACACCGAAGATTTTTACCTAATTTATTAATTTATTAGGGCTTGCAAGTGGTGGTCTTCTTATCTAGCATTTATTTTTCATGTAATAGCTGGGATACTTGTGCAGAGAAACATCCTCTCAGCAACTATTTGGGTAGCTCAGGGCACTATTCGTATAGAAAAGGCAGAGTAAATACTTGGTCCTATCTCTATATTAGTTTGAAATAAGTTGGTGCTTTTACATCCTTAAAAGGCACTGTTGAATTTGCTTATCCTTTTGATGAACTCATAGATTAAAATTTATTTGGGGCTTCACTTCATAGTTATCAGTACCCTTATTAATGCTAAAATTATGTCACCTTGAGCTAGGAGAGCCTTTTTAAAAAAAAAATTATTTATTTATGCATACAGATCTGGGGTACAGGCCAGAGGTGCAGGGGCAGTGAGAGGATTCACCTGAGACAGATTGGGGAGCAGAACAGGCCAACTGACAAGTACATTGCTAAGGGGAGCAGCGGGCGGGTCAGGAGAGGTCTGCCGCGCCATGTGGGTCACCTCCTGGGTGGGGATCAAACTCATGCTGAAGTGGCTTTAGCTTCTTAGTGCTGTGCTTTAACCTGCTACACCACCAGGGAGGGCCCAGAGAGCCTTTTTAATTGGTTCTTTCTAACTGGCATGACCCCAGATGCCTGGATGGTTTTGGATTTTTGAAATGTCCAGATGTTCCAAGCTCAACTGATAAACCTCCTGTCCCAGAAGTCAACACCACTTGTTGCTTTTAGTGGGTTTCTGATCTCTATCAGGTCTATTAGCATACAGACATTTTAAGACACAAAACATGAATTTCTACTGAAAAACCAATTTTTCTCATAAACCAGACATCTTGCATTTGTATCTCCTTTCTGACCACTAAAAATTCAAGTTCCGTGGCACCAACATATGACTCATTTCCTTCATCCCACAAAACACACATCCCAGTTTCAGAACATCTAGCATCACACTTTTGATTTGAGGGACGGCATGTTAATATTTTTAATACATAATACTTCCATTATGTATAATATTTACATGTTTCAAACATCCGTGCTGTCGAAAAGGTGTCTTCGGACAAGCCTAGTCAGATCTGCTCCTGTCCATGCCTGGCTACCTCTTCACTAAAATTTGTAAAAACTGTATGTCTTAAAATTATAATAATAAAAAAAAATTGTATGACTTATATTTCCATTGAAAAGATATTTCTCAGGCCTCCCTGATGGTGCAAGGGGTTAAGTCTCAGCACTATGAAATTATCAGTAACCCAGCCAGGGAGGTGATCCACATGGTGCAGCAGACCTTTCCTGTCTCTCCACTGCTCCCCTCCGCAGTAGATTTCAGCCAATCTGTCTGTTCTGCTCCCCATTCTGTCTCTGGTGAATCTTCTTACCCTCCCCCTGCACTTCTGGCCTGCCCCCCAGCTCTTATATGCATTCATAAAGAAGTAAAATAAATCTTTAAAATAAATCTTTTTTAAAAAGAGAAGACATTTCTTATTCTGAATTATTCCATGATTTTAAAATCCAAATAGCAAAGGCATAGGTGAGACAAAGAAGCTACAGAAATCTGAAAGTTGTCTTTAAAGCACTGTGTTCTGGGCACACCCTATTCTCTCTCTGTCCCTGTGTGTGTGACAGGTGGACACTGCCTTTTTCGGGGCCCTGCCAACACTGTAGCCGACACCCATTTTGCACAGAGGTAAGTAGCACAGCCTCTCTCTGTACAAGCAACAGGAACTTGGCATATTTTCACTGTGGGCTTCCCATCCACAGTACTAAGCGGGTGTCCTATTTTAATGTGGACACACAACTATGTGTTTTTATAAATAGGAAGGTGAGAAAAGAACTTGGCTTAGAGAATCCAGTCTTGCATGTAAAAGCTTCCCTCCATCTGTCATGGTTCACCTTAGCATGTGTGTGTGTGTGTGTGTGTGTGTGTGTGTGTTATGGCCTCCAGTGCCTTCTGCTTTTAAAGATAGGAAGCCACTTCTGAATATGGCTTGCTTTTTCTTGTCTGTTGCTTCTTTTTACAGGAAAGGAAAACAGAATTCTCTCCTGGAATGCTTTGAAGCATTAGACAAAGGCACCTGACCTTTGGTTTGGAAAAGAAGACCAAAAAGAGAGAAACCAATATTGCCCTCTGTCCCTCTGTGAGAAGTGAAGGCCGCCCATAGCCAGGGTGGGGGGTCAACTCTCAGAGGCGACACCTTCCCTCCGCCTTGCCTCAGAATCACTTGTTGGCAAAAAAACAACCCAGCAAACTGATAGTGCTGAGATTGGGCCACAGTTGAGAGTGTATCATTTTTCTCCTGGAAACTTGGCGTGCCTGTCCGACAGACCAGATCTTACGCACATTCCTGATAACCCCAAAGTCCAGAATAACTTCCGCAGCTCTTCCTGGTTCCTCTCTGGTCAAGCTCTTTATGGACATTTTTATATTTGCTTCTTGCTGTGGCTCTCTGATGCAGGCTCTGAGAGACGTGAAGAGACTCGACTAAGAGCCTCCAGCCAGAACGTCTAGCACGTCTTTCCCTTTGGCTTTTCTTTGAGGGGTGATTAAAATAAATGTGTCATAGTATTTCATTCTTAGAAAAGAAATGTTTTTTTTTTTAATTCCTCTCAACTTGACTTTATGGAGAATATGAGCAATAAGCTTAGGTTTCTGGCCACATCTTCATGCAAAAGTCAGATGAGGTTGTGCACCACGTGGATTCCTGTCCCCACTGAACTGAGGCAAATCTATGCTTACTGTGGCCTCAGTTTTCAGTTAAATTAAGGGGTAGACTTCTCACAGGTCTCAAACTGGCAGCCTACAGGATGACTCAAACCTATAGTCTGTTCTATGTGATGCCCACAACGTATTTAAAAGCAAGGATTTGACTACTCTCCTTTTGTCACAGACCCCACCACTCCTAACTGTCTCTCATCCAGCCTTCCCTGTCCATATACATTTCCCCCTTGACACTAAGCTCCTTCCAGGAGTGACATTCTGTCATTGCTTTTTGTTTTTCTCTTCTAGAATATTTATAAAACCAACTTTAATACTAGCAGAAATTAGCATTGTTGAGCAATCGGCCTAGGATTGGATTAGCCCTTTACATGCATCATGATGTTCCCTCCTCATCACATCCAAAGAGAAGGCTGTTATTTGGAACCCCCACTTTTTGTTTACAAGGAAACTGAGGCTTAAAAAGAGGAAGTGCTTTGCCCATATCACAGAGCAGGAGAGCTGGGATTTACATATAGGCCATTCAGAGCCCAGGAGACATATTCAAAATACTCAACAATGAGTCTGTATGGAATAAGATGGACTCCGAGCATGGGGCAGCCTGAGTCCCAGGGAAGTGGACAGGCCATTGCATACAGAGGGCCTAGAGCTGGTGCAGGGTTGCAGTGGATGGAAGTACTTTAGCCTTGAACTTCAGTGTGGCTGCGACCGAGCTCTTTGAGCAAGAGCTCTCTGAGCTAATCACTCCACTTACCCCACGCCATATGGAGTAGGAAGCACTGGAAGTATCTTTAGAACCTGTGCTCACAACGCACCAAGTCTAAAGTGCAGCAAGCCACCAGTGGTCACTGGGGTGGCCCTGGGGGCTGGCACAGAGGCTCCTGGAGAGATGGGGAGACAGGGAACTCAGAAAGGACAGCCAGTATCCCTGCTGTCAGAGACTTGCACATAGAGAGGAAGGTGGACTTGACCTGGAGAGACATTTCTGCGGGCTTCTCCTCAAAGAGTAGAGGACCAGCATTGATATTAAATGGACCACATCAGGTGGCTCTGGCCATAGAGAATGTGGTGGACTCTTAGAAACATAATTCAAGCCACATGCCCTTTCTGGCTATTATAACACATTCACATAATTCACTGGACACAGACAACGAGCCAGGGATTTGGATCAACTGCTGCGGTGCCAAGAAGGAAGCACCTCTGCCTTCAGAGGCTCAGAGTCCAGAGTGAGGGGGCAGATGAGCAGCCTGAAAACCACCCTGCCGCGTGATCTGTGACCCAGGAGCTAAACCCACAGGACTGTGGGTGACCGTGAAGGAGCGCTCGTCTCTGGGTAGGGGTGATCAGGGTAAAATGGGGCTCAAAGTATGAGCGATGCAGGCCCAGGAGGCAGGGGCAGGGAGACCGCTCATCTACAAAGACCTAGAAGTCAGACTGAGCATTCTCATTCCTCAGTTTTCCCATCCCATCTGTGAAATGGGGCAATAATAGCATCTTTCTCAAAGGGAATTAATAGGATGATGGTGATGCCGCTGCTGTTGCCGAATCATCTGATCCCAATGATTCTGGACCCTGGCTACATATCAGAATTACCTGTATGTTTCTTAAAATTCTTGGTCTCACTCCCAAAAATTTCGATCCAATTGGTCCTAGATAATACCAATCCTTTCTTTCTTTAAAGGTTTATTTATTTATGCTTACAGAACTGGGGTACAGACCAGAGGTGTGGGTGAGAGGATTCACCAGAGATGGGGCGGGGAGCAGAACAAGCCGATTGAGGAGGTACACTGCAGAGGGCAGCAGAGGGCGAGATAGGAGAGGTCTGTCGCACCCTGTGGGTCATCTCCCTAGCAGGGATCAAACTCGAGGTTCAGTGGCTTCAGAGAGCTTCATAATGCAGTGCTTTAACCCGTTGCGCCACAAGGGAGAGCGCTACCAGTCCTTTGTGTGTGTGTGTGTGTGTGTGTGTGTGTGTGTGTGTTCCCTAGGTGACCCTAAAGTGCAAATAAAATGGGCTGTCAGTGGGTTCCAGTGTTCTTTAAGAATCCCCCAAGATCAGATTAAAACTCGGATTCTGATAGTGTAGGTCTAAGGGAGGGGCAGGGAGCTGCTTTCCTAATCAGTTCCCAGGTGATGCCACAGAGGCTGGTCCCCAGTCCACACTTGGAGCAGCAAGGTTCTAAAAAGCCCAGGCTAAGCCTGGTCCGACAGACGAGTGCTCAGTAAATGGCAGCTAAGAAGAGAAATGGCTTCACGGGGTTCTGGAGTAATGGTGAGTGAGCCAGTGTAGGAGTGGAAACAAGAGCCTGTTGCATCAGTGGGGGGTTTATTTGAAGTGAATAATCCTTTAGAGTGTCTCCTGCTGCTCAAAGAGGTGGGAGTTGGGAGGCCTGAGGGTACAGTAATTGTGAACCAGAGACCCTTGCCTGAAAGCCAGCAGGAGTCTTGATTTACACCAGGAATCAAAGCTCTCAGTGGAGGAAGTGAACTTCCAGGGACAAGGTTAGGGCAGTCTGCTGATTAGCTGGGGACTCTTTCCTGAGCACATGCTGGCACCCAGAGCCCTGGGGTCTAACAATAACCATAGCTCCTGCCCTCAGGGAGCCTGAGGACCTGGTAATGAGGGCTACCAACCATCACACAGACACAATTCAGAATTCAAAATGCCCAGCCCTCTCTCTCATGGGGGAAGCTTTAGAGAAAGACTCTTGGCCCAGCCCAAGGGAGTTATGAAAAGGGCATAAGGGGAAGCTCTGGCTGAACTGCGTCTTAAAAGATAAGCAAGACTTATCCAGGAGGTGGGAGCAGGGAGACCAAGGGAAGAACATGACCAAAGCAGGGACAGAGAGCAGGTCTCTTCCTGGAAGCAGCCAGCCCATGGTTGTTGGGCCAGAGGGCCTGCCAGAGAAGAATCTGGAGAAGCAGAAAGGACTTGAATGTCGCACTCGGGCACTTACACTTCTTTCTGAAGACAGACGCTTGCAGCCCCATAGACCATTGCCTAGTGTGTGATGAAGAAGAATTGCTATAGGGAACTGAATGTACCATGCAGTTTCCAAAACTTGATCCAGTGGCTTCATGTGGATGCTTTTTTTTTTATTACAAAGTTTATTTTTACATCATTTTGCACATTTTTTTTTCCATCTCGATTGTAATCCCCGCGGGTTTCCTATCACCAAATCACCCCTGTGCCACCACCATAGTCCCGTGCATTTCCCTCCCTTCCCCCCCTCCCCCGTTTTTGATCCCGTTCCCCACTCCGCCCCCACAGAATGTCTCTGGTATATGGTTGTTCATTATTTTTGTTATTTTCTCGCCTGGTCCATTATACTCCTGCTATGAGTGAAACCATCCGGTATTTTTCTTTCTCTTTCTGGCTTATCTCAATAAGCATGATCTTTTCCAGCTCCATCCAAGTTGCTGCAAAAGACATGTGTTTCTCTTTTTTGGTTGCTGAGTAATATTCCATTGTATATATGTACCACATCTTTCTAATCCAGTCATCTACTTTTGGGCATTTGGGCTGCTTCCATGTTTTTCCAATTGTAAATAAAGCAGCAATAAATATGGGGGTACAAGTATCTTTTTCAATCAGTGTTTTTGTGTCTTTTGGATAGATACCTAGGAGTGGGATTGCTGGGTCGTAGGGAAGCTCCATGTTTAGCAGTTTGAGGAACCTCCAAACAGTTTTCCATAGAGGTTGTACTAGTTTGCATTCCCACCAGCAATGCAGGAGAGTTCCTTTTTCTCCACATCCTTCATGTGGATGCTTTTAATGACTCAATGAGCACATTTAGTCTTTGGAAGTGGATACTTCCAAAGTGGCCAGCAAGCTCCATCACTGACCAGCACCTGCATGTCATTCATGCCTCTATTCTGAAAATCCAGATATCTGCTTTCTAACGAGCGAGTTGCCTTATTTGGCTAATGCCTTCTGAGCTGTCAGGAAGGTGGGAAGACTTTCACTTGTTCCACATCATCCCAAGTGAAGAAAAGAGAAGAAAAATACCCACGTTACAGTAGCAGCTTTAGGATTAATATTATTAGAGTAAGAATGAGTAATTCCACAGGCAAAGAGCCAACAGTCTTCTGGTAGGTGTCAAATTCACAGCATCAGCCTCGCTCTCCTGCCTCCCACCCATGGCCATGACTCCCCAAAGCCTTCATCTTACCTTATGTAGCCTGAACCTGTGTGAGCCACAGTTTTGTTGTCTATAAAACTAGAGAAAACTTGTTGATCTATTAGGATTGTTGGGAGGCTTGTGAGATCACGTATGTGGGACAGTTACCTTTCTACCTCCTTCTCCCCTTACACTAGCTCACCATTGCACACAACCTAGGGTGGGCATACCTATCAGACCTCAGGTTCTAGGCTGCCACAGCAATGCAGGAGGTAAAACATAAAGCTCTGGCTTCCGGAGTTTACAAAAAACAGTAGTGCGAAAAAGAAAGAAATGATGTAGAACAGCATTAGGTTTCATTAACCCAAAAGGCTTGGTTATGTAGCTTTAACCAACAGGGAGATTTCTATGTCTTTTTCCATGTTGTAACCATTTTCTTTTAAAACTGTGTGTGTGTGTGTGTTTTAAAGCTCATGGAACAGGGAGAAAAAAAAAGGACAGAAGCCACTCTTTTTCATTTCTTCAAAGGCAACCCAAATTTGATCCCTTTAGTGAATGGCTCAAGATAAAAACTCTACTTCAGTCTGCTTTTGTGATTAAACAACCTCGTGTTTGTTGAATAGCAGGGAGAAGAGAAGAAAGGGAAGCTCTTGTAGCTATTAAGTGCTCTGAAAGGTGCTCCCTCCCAGCTCCCACTGATTAGGTGAGCCAATGTCAACAAAGGGACTTGGGAGGTAACCCAAACTGAGCTTCAGCTGCAAAAAACAGGAGAGGAAAGACAAGGATGGGGTGATGGGGCCCCAAAAACATCCCAGAGGATTGTGGAATTAAAAAAAAAAGATGTATTTATTTATGCTTACAGAACTGGGGTGCAATCCAGAGGTGCAGGGGTGATGCGAGGCTTCATCAGAGACAGAGTGGGGAGCAGAACAGGCTGACGGACAAAGTACACTGCTGAGGGGAGCAGTGGGTGGGTCAGGAGAGTTCAGCTGCACCATGTGGGTCACCTCCGGGACAGGGGACTGAACTCACTCCTAAGCGGCTTCTAGCTTGCAGTGCTGAGTTTAACCCGCTGTGCCACCAGGGAGGGCCGGATTGTGTAATTTTTAAGGTTGGAAGATCTAGGGCTCTCGTTTCCCCCTAAACCTACCCAGTCCCTCCTTTCTTTTTGGGACACTGAGTTATTTGAAACCAGTCTGTTCCAAGACATTCCCCATACAGGAAATCATATTCTCAAATAAAACAAGTAGACCACTCCGAAAGATTTGAGCAGAGTGAGGGTTAGCTGGGAATGGGGAGGCTTGGAAGGGGTGAACCTCAATCCATCTTGCTTCACTGACATCCAATTTTAGTTTGGCAGTAGAAGAACTTGAGTTTTGAGTTTTCACAGGAGGCAAGAACTTTATACTCAAATCACTCTTAGGTTCTGAAAGTTCTGGTTGGAATATAAATGTAAATGTGTTGGCTTGTTGATAAGCTTGACAGATGTAGCAAACACAAATATAGGACAACCAGTTTATATTTGAGTTTCACATAAGCAACACATTTTTTAAGAGAATAAGCATATCTCATGCAGGGTTTGGGGTATACTTATACTAAAAAAAAAAAAATCCATTCCTGATCTGAAATTCAAATTAAATTGGTCATTTTGTTTTGTTTTTGTTTTCTTTTGACAAACTTACCTATTGATAAACTAACTCCAACCTGAAGTTCCTCTTTCATTTATTTATATAGTCTCAGGAGTATAGAGAAGAGTCACTGAAGATTTTCTGCTTACTAGGCTGCTTAGATCCATGGGTTTTGAAGTCAGGCAGGGCTAGATTCTAACTCCATGCACTCCTCTTACGATATGATCTCCAGGAACTGACTTCTCCTGAGTCTCCTTTCTTTATGGTTAAATTTGAACGATATTATCTACCTTATAGAGTAATTGAAATTTAAATGCGGTGACAATAAAGCACCAACCATACAGTAGATCCCAGATAAATAGTAAGAGAATCTAGGCAAGAGAAACCATGAGCTGGTGGGATGAGTTACCCCAAGTCCTGTTTGAACAGATGGACTGGCAAGCTCTGCCCCAACAGGCTGTCCAGATCCCCCACGCTGACCATGAGGCAGAAAACTGGACAGAAAGCATTAGACAGCTCGTGGTGATTTCATTATTTCGCTGAGGGAGAAGACCAGGTGCCTGCATGTGAGTCGGGATGTAACTTCATGTCCAGCACACACCCCAGAAAACACCATCATGGTGGTCTCCTCCACCTTAGCTTCTTGTCCTACCCATCAGTATCACCTTCATGGAATCAGCCTAAATTCCCCTCTCCAGTGCTGCTCCCCTTAGGTACTAGTCTTCAGGAAAGTTTTGCCTGGGTCAACTACACTCAGTGTTTTCTGGTAAATTTCTTCCTTAAAGGACCAAGGGCCCACTTACTTGGACTGGGGCTTGTGACAATGTCAGCTTTTATTGTCCTGCCTCTCCACATCCTTTTTGGAGACAGCTCCTTTTTCCTGGAAGGTTCTTCCTCTTTTCCCTCCTCACCTGAGAAGCTTTCTCCACTCTTCTCGTCTGCCCACCCGGTACCATTTTGTCTAAACTGTTAGAAATGCCCCTGCCATTCCGAGATATTATTGGGTGGTATCAGGTTGTTGTTCAGGAATGTTTTCCCAACCAGATTGATATCTGATGCCAAATTCCCTTCATCTCAATATCATGTAGCACTGGGCTTAACACAGGGGAAGACCTTGAAATTTCCTAAGTGAATATGTTTTCAAACCATTACTACCTTAGCATGATATTGTCTGACTACAGTTCCCAATGGCAGTCTATGTGTACGCACACACACACACAATGGGTATAGGGAGTTTCTCAGAAAGTTAAAATCATTCCACTTGAAGGCCTGCCTTTAAGATGATCCTTTCTTCTTCGGAGTAAAAAAAAAGTCACTTATGGAATAATTTTTAAATTTATTTAACAAAATAGTTAATAATGCCAGTGTTGAGATACATTCACGCCTCTGTATCTATGTCTGTCTTAATAAGAAAGATTCAATATGGAAAATGCACTAGCACTTGAAATTTGAAAGTTTGAGAATGACCATTTTATGAGATAATAGCATAAAAAGCAGAACTGGAGGAAATGTAACCCATGACTGGTGAGTTTTGATGGGAAGAAATGGAGAGGAGAGATATATAACAGCAGATACAGCTGGCAGGTGCATTATTCTAAATAGAAATGCTTAAAGGAGCTGGAGGGAGCAAAATGACAGAAGGAAAAAGCAAACAAACTTTCCCTACTTCCCAACTTATCCAGGACATACCCCATGAAGCACAATTCAGGATCTTAATTTACTTAAGTCCAAGGCCCACCCTCCTGCGCCTCCCCTGAATCTCAGGTCAACTCCTCCAAAGAACAATGCAATACAAGAATGGATGTTCATCGTCTTGGCCTCCAGGGACCCTCCTGTCTTTGGAAATCCAAGTCAGGCTCCTCCCTCTCAATGAAAACTGCCTTGTTAGTGCCCCCAGTAAATTCTGGGAACTTGCCCTTGCCTTGGCCCCCAGAATTAGACCTCTGTAAAGACAGTTCTTTAAATCTGTCTCCCCATTGACTACGATGCCAGGCTTTGTTAGGTCATTCCTCAACCCTCCCTTCCTCCGTTCCTCCCCTCTTTTTCTTATCCTAGATGGACACATCTGTCACTTTTACACCACCATTGCTTATCTGTCATGGTCCACCACCAGGAAGAGATAAGGGAAAGGCCAGATGAATGTTTTGCCACTGAAAGGAAGTCTCTGGCATATTTAAATTCACCATCTCAGGAGCAACATGTCCTCTACCCTGACCTCTCAGACCCTAACTTGGGAATAATAATCACAACAACAGCTATTTAACTGCTTTTTGAGAGCTCCCATCTCCAGGCATTACGCTAAGTCCATTCCAGAGTGATTTCATTTCATCTTCACAACAACCCCTGGGGAATGTCATGTTACAGACAAGAAACTGAGGCTCAAAGAGCTTCAATCACTTGTCCCAGAGCATCTTGCAGCTGTTAAGTGTGGAGCTGGGGATTGGAAAGCCGGTGTTCTTGATTCTAAACGTCTGTGCTTAACTTGGCTTAATATGGCATCCTCTCAGCCACCATTTAGCAGCCCACTACATGGGACGCAAAACTCTCCTGTGGGCTTTTAAGACCCTTCAAGAACTGGTGTCCATCTTCTGCCATGATCTTGTCTCTGCTTATGCCCTGCTGGAATCATCTATGGCAGGTATATTTGAGTCCCTTTTATGTCAGCAATCTCTTGCTTCTGAGCCTTTCTCATGACATTCCTCACTCCTCAGATGCTGTGTTCCCATCCCAAACCTACCGATGGTGCAAGTCCCAACTCAAGTTGCACCTTCGTCAGCATCCCAGACCCCGTGAGTTCACCTTCACCTCAATCTCTCCACACCTGGGGCTTGAGCCACCACACGGCTTATCCCACAGTGACCTGAGCTGTCTGCAATCATCTCTCACGTGGGTGTTTCATCTCTCCATCTTGACAGACTCCCACAGAGAAGAGTCATGTCACAACCTGTGCATTTTTCGTGTCACTTCTTAGGAACACAGCTGATGTTCAATCAGTGTTTGCTGACTAACTCCCCTTTTCTTTCATTCTTTTTTCTTTTTCAATTCTTCTTTTTGTGAACTTTTTTTTTTTTTCCATTGAGGTAACATTGGTTTACAGCACTGTAGATGGCTTGAGGGAACAGATTCTCATTGCCTCAGATATGTCATTACACCACACACCCCATCAAAACACACATGCATGCTCTTTTGTTCTCTCCTCTTCTGGTAGCCTCAGTTCTACAATCAGATTTCTAGGGTTTGTTTGGTTTAATTTTGTCAGTTTCTGTTTTCTTTCTCTATATTGCACATTGGAGTGAAATCATCTGGTATTTGTTTTCCTCCTTCTGACTTATTTCACTTAGCATAATCCTGTCCAGTTCCACCCACTGTGACACAAGTGGCAGGAGATTATCTTTTCTTATAGCTGGTAGTATCCCATCATGTATATATATCACATCTTAAGCCACTCCCTACACATCCTAATAATAAGTGATAGTGAACATTTTTTCATGTGTGTACTGACCATCAATTTTTTTTTAAGATTTTATTTATTTATGCATACAAGAGCTGTGGTATAGGTCAGAGGTGTGGGGGGTGAGAGAATTCACCAGAGACAGAATGGGGAGCAGAACAGATGGATCTACTGAAATACACTGCTGAGGGGAGCAGTGGGCAAGACAGGAGAGGTCTGCTGGGCCATGTGGGTCCGCTCCCTGTGTGGGGATCGAACTCCTGCTGCAGTGACTGAAGATAGCTTCACAGTGCTGCGCTTTAACTGGTTCTATCACCAAGGAGGGCCCCCATCAATGTTTTCATTGGAGAAGTGTCTATTTAACCCTTCTGCCCATTTTTTTTTATTGTTTTTTTTCTTCTTTTTGTTGAGTACTTTGTAGATCTTGGATCTTAGCCACGTGTTGGATGTGTGTGTGTGTGTGTGTGTGTGTGTGTGTGTGTATACATGTATACACATTTCTCCCATTCTGAGAGTGGGCAAATGCCCTCTTGTTGTCTCCTTTTTCCTTCTTCTCCATCCACCCCTCAACCCCTCCCTTTCTTTATCCTCCCTTCTGTATTCTTAAGTGTGGTGAGCAGCTGCTGACATGGCTCACAGTAATCTCTGCCTCCTGATATTCATGGCCTTGTGTAATTCCCTCTCATTGGCGTGGGCTGTACCTAGTGACGCTTAATGAAAAGAAGAGAGTGAAGGTAATGATGACATGTCATTTCTATGATTAAATTACAAAAGACTATGACTCTCCTATTAGTACTCTCTTGCAGGAATTCTTTCTAGTCATCTTTCGTGCTCTGGTGAAGGCAGTTTCATGCATGTTGTAAATGTTGTATTTAGAGACTCATAGTGTAAAGACTCAAAGAATGCCTTTGACCAAGAACACATAAAGAAGTGTGGTCTCAGTACAAGAATCTTCAAGGAAATGAGAGCTGTCAATAACTACATAATGAATGTGGAAGTGGCTCCTTCTCAGTTGATCCTTGAGATGACTGACAACTGCTGCCCTAGACAGACTTTAATGCAGCCATGTAAGCGACTCAGGGCCAGAGGATGTAGCCATGTCATGCCCAAACTCCTGATCCCCAGAAACTGTGTGAGAAAAACATGTTGCTTTAAGCAGGTGAGTTGTTTAAGAGCCATAGATAACTAATACACTAAGCATTCATTTATTCAAACATTTGAGCATTTAACATGGGGTTCCTTTTTAAATGAAGGCACATTTTGATGACTCAGGAGGGAGGCTCTCCAGTTTTGGGAATTTAGTTGGGAGTTGGAAAGAGAAGCAACTTATTAGGTCATTGTAATGTCAAATCATTCAAGAGTTCTGGTGGAGGAAGGCAGAGATATTCAGTATAGAGGGGCAGCAATGCATTCTGCTGAGAAGATCCAAGAGGGCTTCAAAAAGGTGAATGTTGAACTTCCCTTAGAGCGCAAGTGGGGGTCATCAGATGGATGGTGTTGGACCCCAGTGAGAGAAGAACATTCCAGGCAAAAGAAACATTCTGATAAAGATAAAGGGACATGAAGCCTTGACATAATTGGGTAAACAGTGAAAAGCTGAGTATTTCTGATGGAAGCAAAGTGTAGAAAATTTGAAAAGGAGGCATCACAAGACCAGAAAAAGGCTTACCCAAGACCAGAAACTGGAGTTAGGGGTAGAAATTGTTAACAGAGTTATTAAACGAGCTACATAGAAAAGAAATTATCCAGAGATGCAGACAGGAAGTAAGGATATGGAGACTGAGGGCTATTGTAGGGAATCCTCATTCCTCCCAAACGGACCCAGTCAAACTGGTGACTCGGAAGTAAGAAGCACCCAGTTTTTCTGGACAAATCTCTAAATGCCTGTGGACTCACACTTTCTTCTCACAACGTAGAGGCTGGGTCAGTCAGGCTCTCTCTCTCCTAGGGCAGTAATAGAGAAGAGTGGATAAGGACATAGGCCTGGGTTTGAATCCTGCCTCTTCCACCTACTAGCTGAGTAACCCTGGGCAAGGTAATGCACGTCTCTTAGTTTCCATGATCACAACAGTAACATGGAGGGATTCATGACACCTGACTCATGGAATCAATGTGCTCATGCACAGAAAACAGAAGCCGTGAAGATAAGAGCATGCATTGAACTGAAAGGGCCTCAATAAGTTCTGTCCAAGTAAAAACCTCATCATGGAGAAACTGAGAGAAAGATCCATCCTTTCCCTCCGATTCTGATGACTTTGCAGTGCGGAGTCTTTCACGTCCTTAAAACCAATTGGAAGTCATTTGCTTGAGCCAACCTGTTACTGTTGAGTGTGGGGAGAAGAATACTTAGTCCCTACTGTTCTTGCTTCCCTGGAAAGGGGGGGCTCCTCCTGCTGAGGGACCCTCCCGGCCTCTGCCTCATCTGGTGGGTGCATCTGGAAGAAGGAACCAAGCCTATCAAGCTTGGTCTTCTCTCCCTTAGGACCCACTTGCTTATAATGAAGGTGCATTCTGGTCACAGCAGAGCAGATCTTGCTCATCAGTTTACATGAAACTGGGGTTGGAGGGTAAGTTCAATTCAGAAGCGATTTAGCAAGCTGTGTCCTCCAAAAGAAGTTTTTTATCAGTAATAAAGCTGACACTCTGATCTCCATCTGACTGATTCTTTCGTGTCTCTTACAATTAGTTTGAAAGGGTTCACTCCTCTCTTTTTATGTTGCTCATTCCAATCCTTCATTAAGTCTCCTTGTCATGACTCCAGATGGCTATCCTAAGCAAACTTACTGAGAGATAGCTCTTACTTTGGCTTCCTTCTCCCCTGCCACACTGGCTGCCCACCCACCTGGGTCCTGAATCATGGAGCAAGTTGGCAGGTCCACTTGATACCCAAGCCTTACCCTCTGCCAACCTTGCAGATGCCTTGACTCATCCAAGTCTTTTCTAATTACTTCTTGGCTGATAACTGTTCTAGCAATTTCTTCTCGTCTGGTAAATGTTCCAACTTCTCTACTTTGTCTTTCTCATTGAATCCTTAAAAAAATAAATAACTTGGTATGGTAACTCTGGCATTTTTGAATCATCACTAACTTCAAGCCTGTCTTCTTTTATTAGCTGTCCTACATTCCCACTGAGAACTCTCTCCTCATTGATGCATTTGAGAACCCTCATTTAATCTTCTTTCCCATTATCAAGCTTGGACTAACTTATTCTACTCATGTCCTTGCAGAAGTATCTCGAGACCCAGCTTTCGGGGGCGGGTCTCAGGTAGAGGCTGCTGGCACAGGGGGCCTTTAGTCATCTCTTTCAAGGGCCTGCTTCGCCTTTGTTTATTCTGAAATACTTTCCAGGGATTACTTTTGCTTGGGTATCAGAGGTTGTCAAAAGTCTCCAGAAGGGCACTCAGTAAATATACCTATGGACTGACAAAGAAAGGTGAGCTGATGAGCTGGTCTCTTGTTAGCACATACGGCGTGAGCTTCTTAATGTCCCTTTAGATAAAGAGACATTAGTGGATAACAAGGGGAGGGAGAGCAGAACACAGAAGCAAGCCCAGGGTCTGATTCTCAAATGCACTGTCCAGGACAATATTCTGTGATATGGACAAGTTCTATATCTGTGCTGTGTGATGGAGGAGCTACAAATTACAGCAAAGGTGGCTAGTGTGACTGAGGAACTAAAATTTTTAATTCTATTTATTTTGAATGTCAGTAGCAACAAGTGGCTCGTGGCTACTATGCTGAACAATGATGCTCTGTAAGGAGATATTCTGCTGTTCTCTAGACCGTCATTCAGGGGCAATGGATGGGTGTCCTGATGTGCCATGTTGGGGAAGCTACAGGACAGTTCAGAGCGGTGGTGGTCCATAGGTTAAATTCATCTGCTTGCATGTTTAACAAAATGTATAGCACAAACATTCAAAAGCCAAGAGATTTCCATAAAGATTTAGACTTGTAGCCTCTCTTGAAACATCAGAAGAACCCCAACCAGAAGTAGTGAGGATTAGCACTTTCACAGGAACAGGGTATTTCACAGGAACAGGGTATTTCACTTTGCCATAGTCTAAATGTTCTAAGTGGACATTTGGGGTTTTTTTTGGACTTGTGTTGTAGTTGTGTTTAAAATTTTTTTATTATTATTTTTCACCTTGAGCAAATGACCTCATCTCGCAGAGCCTCAGTCTCCTAATGGGTAAAGTGGAAAAAGACGCAGAGTGAACTCCAGGTGCTATAAGTGTTTAATGGCTTATGCTTGCAAAACTGTTGACATAGAGCTGGGCTATGGTAAGCCCTCAGAATGCAGTGGCTGGATATTGGAAGAAGGACTAGGAAAAGGCACTGGAGACAAAGAAGAGATAGAGGACTTCTATTCCTCTGGAGGAAAAGGGGGGAAAAGGAAGGTGGAGGGAAGGGGAATGAAGGGAAATAAGAGCTCTTATTCAATGTCCAAATATACCCATGGCCAAGAAGAAGAAGAAATTCTTTCCCCAGTGAAAGATTCCCTGACTCCACAACTTTAGCTTCCTCCCAAGATAAAACCACAACCACCCACATGGGAAGGCAAAGGCAGAGGTCAAAAGCTGAGAAGGGACGTGTGAACAAAAGCAGGGAAATAAGTCAGTTGACCCCGGGGATCTTTGTCCTGGATCTGTAACCTCTGCCCAGAGAACCAGTTCTCTGGGCCACTTCTTGGGGGTACTTGTGACAGATATGCTGAAGGATTTGGGCTTCATAAAATCTTTTGGGGCTAAGATTTTCAGCATCTGTAATCAGACAAGATCTCCACATGGCAGGGTTTATACCTGTCTGTCCTAAGAAAAACAAGTCCTTCTAAGGGCTAACTGAGGGAAAGTTGCCAGATATTTATCAAAAGAAATATAGGACATTTGACAAGATGCTCCAGCAATTGTGACCTCAGATTCCCAGTGTTTAGCTTTGCACAGTTTATCAAAGTTGATTCAGAATATGTTGATGGGCCTCCTTGGTGGCCTAGGGATTAAGGCTTTGCACTATCACTGCTACAACCTTAGTTGATCCCCAGCCAGAGAGGTGACCCACATGGTGCAGCAGACTTCTCCTGTCTCACTTCAGCAGTGGATTTTATTAGATCTGCCTGTTCTGCTCTGCACTCTGTCTCTGGTGGATCCCCTCGTCATCCACACTTCTGACCTACCCCCAGTTTTTCACAAAGTACAAACTTTTTTTTTTTAAAAGAATACACTGAGATGGTTGGGGGGGAGGGGTGATATTAATATGCTGATTCCAGGGCCTATACCCAGACACTTGGATTCAGTCCATTTGGGGTTAGGGCTGGGGAATCTAAAATTTAAAGAAATACAAGCTGTTTTACTTATGTGACTCACTTATTCAAGACATGTTAATGCTGGTGAAGCATAGTTAGCAACTGGTGAGAATAACACAACACACACCTCCCACCTCTGGGAAATCTTGAAGATCACTGCAGGTCAAGGAAGGTTTCTTATAGGAAGAGAACCAGCCTTCAGTTTGGTCTTGAAATATCTATATGGGGAATAGGGCACAGGAGAAGATTCATTCATTCACTTGTTGATTCACAAGATGCTCACTTAACATCTACTTTGTTCTAGGTGCCAAGACGATAACAGTAACAAGAAAGAAAAGTCCTCAGTCCACATGAATCTAGTTGGCAAAGCATTTAGTTTGTAAGATGGTGGCCAGCATAGAAGAACATAGCAGAGGCTTTTGGTGGAAACACATTTCAAACATGTAAGATGATGTCATAGAAACAGGAGCCTCTGTCAGGCCAGATCTTGGTAAGAGGCCACCACATGACACCATGGTGAACCATCTTGTGATGGCTGACCCATGCTTACATCCAGGTCCGGTCATATGTCCACACTCCCACCCCCCTATTTGTCTACCCATCATCAGATATCTATCTTTTTTTTTAAATTTGTTCATACAGAACTGGGGTACAGGCCAGAGACTCAGGGGCGGCGAGACAGAGTGGGGGGCAGAACAGGCAGATCTATGAAATACACTGCTGAGGGGAGCAGCGGGCAGGTCAGGAGAGGTCTGCCACACCATGTGGTCACCTCCGGGGCAAGCAGGAATCAAACTCATGCTGGAAGTGGCTTTAGCTTTTCAGTGCTGTGCTTCAACCCGCTGCGCCACTAGGAAGGGCCCCATCTGTCTATCTTTTATTCTTTCCCTCTTTTCTTTATTTACTCTACCTACAGAGCCAACTGTGTGCTTGACCCCCTGTGGAGTACCACAGATATAAAAAACAAACAAGACAGACACTATTATGGAATGAATTGTCTTCTTTCAAATTCATATGTTGAAGTCCTCAGAAAAGGGCCATTGAAGAGGTAAGTTAAAATGGGGTCATTAGGATGTGCCCTGATTCAAACAGCTAGTGTCCTTATATGAAAGCACAAATTGGGAGGGACACACAGCAGAGATGAATACACAGTGTGAGGGTAGCCAGCGAGTAGACCCCAAGGAGCTCTAGCCTGCCCACCTTGGTCTTGGACTCCCAGCCCCCAGAAGCATGATAAGCCCCCCACCTGCAGCATTTTGTTCTGACAGTTCTAGAAAATGAACACAGACAACACCTATGTTGCTCAGAAAGAACTAAAAGTAAATCAACAATTAGAATACAAACATATCTCTTCACTCTGCCTGAAGATCTATCAATAGAGATACACCCATATGAGTTCATGGTTGCACTTATCAATCACCAGGTATTTCTTATGCATCTACTAGATTCCTGGTGATGTTCTAGACACTAGAAGTAAAATAACAGGTTAAGTAGGTTGATCTATTGCTTTTAGACGTTTACAAATTCTTTCCCCCACCTATAAACCACTTAACACTATTCTCTATGCAGACTCAAATAAGGAGGTTCATAACAATGTGTGGGTGATTGCAATCGCAGACTGAGGAATCAGACAGAACTGTGTCTGGGTACCAGCTCCACCACCTAGGGCCTGTGTGCCCCAGTGCAGGAGTTAGCTGCTCTGAGCCTCAGATGATCTCAAAAAAGCAGTACAGATACTCAGGTATGATTGCTGTAAGAATTAAATAAGATCATGGACATAAACCAGTATAAGCATTCTATCGATGTTTGCTATGGTTATCACTACTGCCTCTGAAGCAGAACCAATCAGATGATAATAAATATTATCACTAATATGGAGTGCTTTCTCAATACCAGAGAACTCAGAGTAATTTGCATATATTACCATTATATATCTATGAAGCATCTTCCCCACCACCCCAGCCTCTTGTAGTCTAATTTTCTGGTTTCTCGTTTGTCTACTTAGTTCTTTATCACTCCCAGGAAAGCACTTAAGACCCAAGAGAGTCTGAGAGAGAGGCAATAATCCTGTCGGGAAAGAACTTGTATCTTTCTCCCCATCCATACTCCTCAGGTCTCTCTGGTTTGGACACAGGCACAGGCAACTCTGGGAAGGGGTGAGGGGGAGTGCCCCCAGTCTCAGGTTCTACTGCAGCCACCTACAGCACATTCCATCACAGACCCCACAGGTGTGTGTGGGGAGGAGAGGCTGTCTGTGTAACATGACATTCTGCTGGGGTTGTAGTTAAATTTCCTTCAGCATCAATGGGAGGTAAGATCTGCTTCCTTTTGAGGGACAGGAGACAGGAGACAGCAAGCAGTTGTTATCATGGAAACCACGTCTCCCTCTGGGCCCCAAGGGGCACTTCTGGAAATGGTTCAGAATTTGATCACAGTCTTCAAGCATAAGAACCCTGGTTAAAAGCTGTTATTTCCTTGCTTCTGATAAATGGTTGTTGAGAAGCTGCCAGTTCTGGTTTCACTGGGGGAGATTGGATTGGGGGAGGATATGGGTCAAGGGAATGGGAGTAGATGACAGGATGGAGACCCCAGAGTCTCAACTCAGCAGAGCACCCCAAACTGAGCTGACGGTTTGGAGATGGTCTTGCCTGACTTCTTGTCAACAGTGAGACAGTGAAAGGGACATTGAGATCAGACAGAGTGAGTCAAAAGTGACTCATCTCTCAGATTGGAAAGGAGGTTCAGCTTTAAGGGCTCAAAACACCTTGGTAAGAAGCTTGGAAAAGGGCCTGAGCTTCTGGAAGAAGAATTCCAGACATAGGAGTTGCAAACTCAAATGCTATAAGCACCAAGAGGAAACCAGCATTAAGTTGAAATGAACTGGGGAGGCTTTTGGGGAACAGCAAAGTGCTCACCCATTAAAATTGGCACCACCAGCTCCAGCCACTGGCCACGGTGGGTCTGCAGCTCTAGCTGGGCCAATTTCCAGGAAACTCCCCAAACCTGGAACTTCAGGTGAAATCTGCCATTGAAACAGATGCTATGAATTCAAATATTTTAAAATCTCATTGCAGACCAAATAAAACATATCTGAAGCTCAAATCCAGTCTATTTGTTCCAGTTTGCAAACTGTGGTATGTTTTGAAAAGAAACTCAAAATCCCAGAGACAAAAGGAAATTGTAACACGTGCAAAACACAGCACAAGGAACAATTTGTTTGTGTGCTGAACAATTTGCTTATATTATCCTCACCACAATCCCGGGGTATAGGGATATTTATCCCAGCTCAGAGGAAACTGAGGCTCACAGAGGGTAAGTCACTTGCCAAGGTCAAGCTGCACTATGTTGGGGTCTCATTCCCTGTGTGCACCTTCTGCATCACAAAATGCCCCAGCTACCTCCAAAGGCGTTTCCTCCCCCCAAATATGTCTCACTATATTAGGCTTGTTCTCATACAGTAGAGACAGCTGACAACATCTGAAGATATTTGTGGTTGTTACAACTGGGGAGCTGGACTCAGGGTACCACTGGAATCTCTGGAGCAAGTCAGGGATACCACTGAACGAACATCCTATAATGCACAGACAGCACCCCGACAGATAAGAGTGCGGCCCCAAATATCCACAGAGCCAAGGTCGAGGGAGAATGGAGAGCTGGCAGTCGAGAAGGAGGCAGAGGATGCTAACAAGGGCACTTGTAAAAGCAGCCCAGGCAGGAGAAGACCTGTTTGATCTCCCAAGTGTCCTCCACATGCTCTTGAGTTAGAACTTCATGACAGGCCTGTACACCTAGCAGATGAGTAAATTGAGGCCCAGAGAAAGAGAGCATGCCGCACACACTTCTTAGCTGGGATAACTTGTTTCTGCTTGAGGGATCTGTTTCTTCTGCTAACACTTACTATGTGTTTCCTATCGGCCAAGGATTTCAAGAAGAAATGTACATGTGTCATCTCATTCAGTCCTGTCAGCAACCAATGAAATGGGTACTCTGTGTATCTCTATTTTTGTAGTTGGCAAGTCAAGATTCAGAAAATGAAGTCACCAGAGCTGGAACCTACACTCACAGGACTTTGAGCCCTGTGCTTTCAATCATTCTCTGGTCCTGCATCCCATGAGACTTCGCCTATGTTTATCCAGCAGGGTGCTATGTATTGAGAGAAGTCGGGGATACACAGGAGCCATTCTGGAATCCCTCCCGCTTAAAGGAGCTTACACTTAAAGGCCGAAAGCAGGCACGTTCCCCACTAGCTATAACACAGGATTAAAAACTGACCAGGCCACAGAGAAGGGGGAGGTGAAGGCCTGTAAGACAGGGATTGACCAACCGTGTGCCTGGGTCAAACACAGCCCACTGCCTGCCTAAGGTATCAAGTGTGCTTGCTTGGCACACAGCAACACCTGCTTGTTTACATGTATGCTTAAGCTTCTTTCTGAGTTGCACAATTGCTACTGAAGCCATCAGGCCAAAAAGTCAAACAAATTTAGTGCAAAGCTCTTTACAGAAAAAAATTTGGTGATTGCACTGTATGTGAAAGGAGAGATGACCCTTACTGAAAGTTACCCCCCTCCATGCTTCTCAGAAACATTGGGGTGACAACCCCGACATGTCACTAGTAACAATAACATGAACAAACCCCACATACGAGACACTGACTTTAGGGATGTGCTAAGCTCCTGGTTCCCCCAACGAGCCATCAGATAGGCAGATTCACACCTCTGAAACAGGATGAAGTGAGCTCGGAGAGGCCAGGGAGCAAACTCACGTTTACTCAGCTAGCCAGGGACAGAAGTGGGGACAAAGGGGACATGCTCAGCTCCCTTGCCCTCAGCCACCTGCACACAAACGGCGAGTCGAGAAACTAGTCCATAGAGACTATTTTTTCACTTCTTCCTTGACTACAGCTCTTAATTGCTCTAGACAGGGCCATATTATGATTTGTGATAAGACATTTTTAAATTTATTTTCCTTAAGAAATAAAAGAATACAATAAAGAAAAAAGCAATATATTGAGCAAATGGACAGGCAAGAATCTAACCAACTATTGGTTTAAACACTTAAGAAAACATGAACAGTATTTACATGGGCCAATTTCTTTATACAAAGGCTAAAATATGAAAAATGCCCAGAATCAAATAAAGGATTAGATCACCCAGGTGGTAACCCAGTAAAATAAAACTAGGAGGGGTACGATGAACACGTGGTGACGGAAACAATCGTGCAAACAGCAGTGTGTGAACTGGCCTGTGTAAAACACAAAAATAGCCAATGAAGTCAGATTTCACCAAAGCAGCTTATTAGAGGAATTTAAATATGCATCAGGTATATAATCTAAATGTAGAAACTTTTATAAGTACCAACAGCGTTTAGCCCAAGCCATCCATTTGTGCTTCTAAGTTTTGGTTAAAAAAAGAAAATTCGGGACAAATATCGAAGGCCCACACACTCTTATAAGCATTCTTAACAAGTTGTAACAACCTTACACTAAAACACTATTTACGACATATATTCATACATTTGGGCTGCAGCCCCGTTCCTGGCACAGAGCGCCTTAAACCTTTGGACTTGTCTAAATAGGAAGAGGAGACGGGTGTCTCATCATGTCAAGGAGGTGACTTTTGGGGGGCCCCTCGGCAGCCTGAAGATGGGGCTGTGCCAGCAGAGCTTGTGAACAGAGGTTGCAAGGTCCTTCAGGGAGGCAGAGAGTCTGGAGAAGGGGCTCAAGTACTTAATCAATGGCGTCTGTGCAGCGAGGTACCCGACGGGGCAGGTTTTGAGAGCCTCGTGGTGGTGACCATGGAGGGGGGCACCTGATGAGACATGCAGCAGGCTCCACGCGCCTCCTCCATCTGCCTATTCCGAATGATATTCTTCTATAACAAATTGGTCATCTGGGAAGTAAAGTGTTTCTCTGAGTTTTGCAAGCTGCTGCGGCAAATTAATCAAACCCACTCTCCCATGGCAGTCCTGGAGGGGAAGTGAATTCAACGGGCTTTTTACACTGCTGGCCTCTATCGCGGGCACCTGAGGTCTTGCACACCTCCTGTCATTATGGACACCTGAGCCCAAAGAACACAGGTGTGCACGTGTGTTAATGCTCACACCTGGGCCTACAGGTGTGCATGAAGGCAGCGGCAGAGCACAGCGAGGACTACTCTGAAGTTAAGGCAAAGACACAAGATGAGACGGGGAGCCCCCTGGCCTGCCTGCGGTCCAGCCCGAGCCTGCCTCCTTGTGTGCCAGCCCCACCCCCTTCCCCCCGGTGTGTCTGCACACAGAGCTCCCCACGAGAGCTAAAAGCCTGTAAAAGCCTACCAAGATTCTAATATCCATCTCCTGAATCAGCAGTGAACCAGCCCACCCCGGGCATGCTTGCAGGACAAGCCCGCTGGGCAGAGGCGGAGGAGGTCACCTGGGCTGGTGATTGGTCTGAAGTGGTGGCAGTGGGGGGGCAGTGTTGTGAGGCTGAGCCCTTAACCTGATGCTGTCTCCGGGTGGAGGGGGTCAGAACGGAATAGACTGGGACATCCAGCTGGTGTCAGCCAGTGGTGGGGGAGGGGCTGGGAACCAGACAAACCATGTGCTGGAACCTTGTCAGAATCTTAACCAGCAAGAAACACCTGCCAAATCCAGATCGACCTGGAAGTTCTTTTCATTTCACAACCAGCTTGTGTGCTTCAGACAGCAGCACCCAGCAAGGCCCAACTTCCAGCAGGCCCAACTTCCAGCAGGCTGTGAAACCGCTAGCTCAGCCTGGGCCCAGAAGCTGCTGCTGCGTGGAGACAGGCCCTCACGCCTCCCCACCAGGCGCCTGGCACCTGCTATTCACACAGCACTTTACAATCTCCCTGGGTTAATGCAGGGTGTCCCCTGGTCACTTCTCATTAGGCGAGCATAGCCTCCATCTCACTTGTTCTGCACTGAAGAGTCAGTTGCCCCAGCAAGGGGCTGCAGGCAGAAGCACAAAGCTTGGGGGACAGGGCAGGAAAAGGGGAACAGTTAGTGCCCATCCCCTCTCCTGAAGCCACAAAGATCCTTTCACTCCCCACCTCCTCCCACCTGCAAGCTAAACAAGTCCCTATAAAACTGGGATTTTAAAAATTGAGAGTCTCTGGCTCAGCTGGTGCCGGGAAGTCGTCAACAGAAGCAATTGGGCTTGTAAATGTCTTCCTTGGTGCTCCCGGGCTAGCCAGTTTCCCCAGCTGCATAGCGAACCCCCCGGGATGTTTTCTCGAGCGCTGGCACACAGCAAACACGCTCCTCTGATTTCGGCTGTCCCTGGTCGAGGAGCCCTGAGCCCCTGCAACTCCTCCTTCCCTGCTTGATCTCAGACCAGAAATGCCACTTGCCTCCCCGAGGCCTTCAGTGACTGACCAACTGCTGCCCCAGAACGGTGACATGGTTCCCCGCCTCTCTCTGGCTGCAAATCCAGGAGCAAGATAAAAAGAGGTGGCAGCTCCCAGTGGAAAGGGCTGGGCGGCCAGCCCCCCACATCTGTGTCTTCCCAGACCTACGATGTGGAGCAAGTAAGTATCGCCAAGCCTCCCTTCTTCTCTGGGCCGACTTCAAGATGTTGTTGTGGGTCTTTTTAAAATTGTGATCAATACACATAGCACCAAGTTTGCCATCTTAGCCACTCTGAAGTGATGCCCCCTGGCATTAAGCATATCCAAGGTTGTGTGGCACCCCCACCCTCCAGCCTCAGAGCTCTGCCTTGCAACAATGAAACTCCCTGTTTATCAGCTTCCCATTCTCCTCTGCCCCCCACAACCCCCCTGCCAACTATTCCACTCTGTCTCTATGCCTTGGACAGCTCTGGGTACCTTGCAGAAGTGGAGTCACACAGTATTCTCCCTCTTGTGACGGGCTTATTTTATTTAGAATAATGTCAGCTCCATCCATGTTGCAGCCCGTCCGAATCTTCTTCCCTTAAAGCTGAATGATATTTCATTTCAGGTATACGACATACCACATCTGGGTTGAAAAACACCCTACTGTAAACACACACTACGCTACATTTGTTTATCTGTGCAGACTCTGGGCTTCTTCCTCATTTTAGCTACTGCAAACAATGCAGCTATGATTGTGGGTGTACAAACAGCAATTTTCGTCCCTGCTTTCAATTCCTTGGGGTATACACCCAGGCGTGGAACTGCAGGTGCTAATCTGGCTGATCATAAAGCAGTACCTGTTTTTAATCTTTTGAGGCACCCTCATGCTCTGCTCTGTAGTAGCTGCACCATTTTTATACCACCCCACAATGGTGCACAAGGGTTCCAATTTCTCCGCATTTTTGCAAGTTTTTTTTTTTTTGACAGTAACTACCCCAACGGATGTGTAAGGTGGCATGCCATGTGGTTTTAATGTGCATTTCCTAATGATGAGTGACTCTGGGCATCTTTTCTCACGCCAGTTGGTCATGTACAACAATATTTTTGCTCAGTGTCTGAAACATGACCAGGGCTCAGCTCTGATGACCACTGTCACAGTTCTGCTCCATCTGAATGATGACCCTGGCTGCGTCTTCCTTGCAGGTCTTAGTGCTTTGGTCCAGAGCTCAGAACCATTTCTAGGGAGAAAGCTGAAGCTGGTCCTTTCTCCAGCCTATAGTCTATTCATTAGTTTGTGGGAAGTTGTTTCATCTTTCCATCTCTGGGCCCCTCAAGATGCTCTGAAGATACAGAAAATAAATTCAAAATGGAACGTGGGCAGTTACTATCCTAGAGCACAAAGAACTGGTGTGCGGCCTTCTCTGCCAGGTACTAACTGCACGATTTTGACTACGTTGTTGATCTCAGATCTAATATAAATAAAGGGTTTCAAATTTTAAGCAGATGAATGAATGCATGTTCTCTTTCTCAATAAAATTATTCCTATTCCTGGACTACTCTATCAAATAATATATTTGCAGGGCACTTTGCAGTTCTGAAAATACAGGAATGCCGTATGGTTGAGTAGTTGTTTATACATTTGCATATAAACAAGCGGACAAATCTGGGTTTGCATCCCAGCTGTGTCACTCCCATCCATGGGATTTTGGACAAGAGATGTAATCCTTCCAAGCCTTAATTGCTGCTTTTCTTTTTTCTCTTCTTTCTTTCTTTTTCTTCTTCTTTTTTTTTTTTAAGATTTCTTGTATTTATTTATGCATACAGAACTGGGGTACAGGTCAGGGGTCCAGGGGTGGTGAGAGGATTCACCAGAGACAGAGTGGGGAGCAGAACAGGCAGAT
>NW_004567130.1:13673162-13673784 GCF_000260355.1 Condylura cristata
CTGGGGAGGCACTAGGGGTGAATGGGGACTCTGGTCAGCCTATCACTGCTACGGTTGGAGTCGATCCCTGGCCAGGGAGCTGACCCACATATGGCACAGCAGACCTTCCCACTGCGCCCCTTAACAGTCAGTCTGCCTATTCTGCTCTGTACTTGTCTCTGGTGAATTCTTTCACTTCCCCACACCTCTGGCTTATACCCCAGTTCTTCTATGCAAAAAAAGAAAAAGAAAATGACCTCCCAACTGATGTTGCTGAACTATGGCGTGTGACTCCCAAAACTGCCATAAAGGAGACTGCAGCCTCTTTCTCTCCCTTGGATCTGTCCATCTGGGGGAAGCTGGTCATTATGTTCTGAGGACACCCATGTAGCCCTGTGCATAGAGGATCTGAGCAGCAAGAAAGTGAGGTCTCCTGCCAACAGCCAGCTCCCAGCCTTCAGATGAGATAGCAACCCAATGAGACACCCCAATCTGGAACCACTAGAACCACTGAGCAAACTCATTCCCACTTTCTGGATCATCAAAAATTTCTGTGCACTAGTAAATGTGTTTTTGCTGTTTAAAGATGATTTTTTAAAAAGATATACCGAATCTTCTTCCCTTAAAGCTGAATGATATTTCA
>NW_004567130.1:13674018-13735530 GCF_000260355.1 Condylura cristata
AAAAAGATATACTTATTTATACATATAGAACTTGGGTACAGGCCAGAGGTGCAGGGGGTGAAAGGGTTTACCAGAGACAGAGTGGGGAGCAGAACAGGCAGATGTACGAAGTACACTGCTGAGGGGAGCAGCGGGCGGGTCAGGAGAGGTCTGCTGCGCCATGTGGGTCAGCTCCGGGGCGGGGATAGAACTCACACTGAAGCGGCTGTGGCCAGCTTGCAGTGCTATGCTTTAACCCGCTGCACCACCAGGGAGGGCCCTAAAGATGTATTTTATTAAAGAATGATTTGAATAGCAATCCATACTAGGAAAATGCAGCTAGCATGCTCCCCTCACAGAGCCTCTGTGAACTTCAAATGCATGTGAAGGGTCTGCCTTGCACAGTGTCTGGCCTATAATAACATTTTGGGAAATATCACTCATTATTGTTATTTTTGGCCATAGTAGAAATTATTTGCTTTTGTTCTGATTCAAGGGTTCTGGAAAATGTGTCTATAAAATTATGCACTGGAAGAGGCATTAGTGAATTTTTAAGGCACAGGTAATAAAGAGCCAAGAATAATCTTTCTGTTATCCAACCTAAACAGAGGGAGATAAGGCAATAAAAGTCAGAAAGGCTGACGTTTCCTTTCAGCATTACAGAGCTCAGTAAACCAATAGCAGGAGCTGTGAGGCTAAAATCAAGTACGAAATATGAATACTGGAACATTCAGAGACTGTACAAACAGATGTGTTATTAGGGCTCTTGGTACTTTTTAAAAGTCTGAACAGAGCTGATTCAAGTATCTCTTTCAATCCTCACAATAACCCCTGCAGGATGGTTTCTACAATATCCATTTTATGGATGGGCCATCGGAGGTTCAGAGAGCTGGGACAACCTATTGCCTTGTAATCATAGGTGCTAATGAAGGGCTCTGGACTCAGGCTTCCAGTCCTCTTGATGTAGACTGAGCCCTTAGATCATTCCATGATGCCAAGCTTAAGTCTCGTCCTCTCTTAGGATCAATATCATTACATACCACATTGAGAAGAAACCGGGGATCAGAAATTGAACACAAAATGCAGTTATTTAAGTGAGAGAATCAAGTCAATAGAGAATGACTTCTCAAGTATAAGGGAAACAAGAATACACATGCAATGAAGCACAGCCGAGGACGCTGGTACTCAGAGCTGGGGAGGCACTAGGGGTGAATGGGGACTCTGGTAAACTTAAGAACATATATATTCTTGCTGGAGAGAGCCTTCTCCTTAGCTCTAATCAGACATCACCAGTGAGGAAAATAATCCCAAGCCTGTCGATTACCTATGTTTGTAAGAAAGAACTCAAGTCTTTCTTTTATACGCATTCTCCCCAAGTTTAAAGGTTGCTTCAAAGAAAATTAAAATAAAACAAAACACTTGATGAGTCAAACACATGCATCTAAAGGTCAGTTCAGCATATGAACCAACATTCAGTGACCTCTGGATTAGATGCTTTTGCAAGGTCCCTTCCTCCTGCAGCCGGTCTGTCCCTATCAGATCTCAGCATGCACTGTGTTTGTTGACACTGCATACTGGGCCGCCTCATAAATATTCCAAGCTGGTTCTCATGTGTGGATGTGAGCTGTGTCCTCAAATAAATTCCAAACTCAGGGGACAGGGACCAGGTCTCACTTTGCTTGGGTCTCTGCTTCTGACGCTCCCAGTATGAGGTGGGGCCTTTAGCATGAGCATTTGACCTTAGCAGGGGCAAAGGTCAGCCTGAATGATTTCCCCAGAAGTGGCTCTGGAGAACCGCGACCCTCACATCATTTGGAAATCAGAGCTCTGGAGCTTGAGAGGGCAGTTTCCACCGTCCTCAGTGGTAAAGGAAGTGAGGCAAGGGAGTCAAGGTTAACGACAGCTACTTAGATCGTGTCTACCAGATTTATAATCAAGACTTCCATGTCCTCTGGGAATCCTGCCTGTGGCTGGGCAGATGTGGCTGCTTTTGCAGAGGGAAGTGACTTCCTCCAAATCATGCCAAATGAATAGGTAGGTTGCTCTGAGCGTTCTCTCCTTGGATTCCCTGACCTATCACATCTGTGGCTTTGGAGGACATAGGGCCTCATAGCAGAGGTTCTGAGGCCACCCTCTCTGGGTTCAAATCCCAGCTCCTCCACTTAAAAAACTCGAATTGCTTTTTGATCATCCCTGTTCCTATAATGGTGAAGAATCTATGTTTAAAAATATAACTTATGTCTTCTGCCCTCCAGGAGTTTAAAATTGAATAGAGGCCACAGACAAAAAAAAATTTACAAAGGTTTTATATAGATATGAGAAATTATGGTCCATGGCAGTAAATGATCATTAGCAAATGGATTGTACAAAGAGAAGTGCCAGAGAGCAGAAGGGGGAGGGAAAGCGCACAATGTGATTCATGCAGGAGGGCTAAGCCTTTAAAAACTGTTGGAGCTGATTAAGGAGCAGGAAATTTTCTGCAGGGAGCAGAGGACATTAATAAAAATGCTAGCTTTCCCCCATTGAAGAAAACTAGGTTGAATAGTGGTTAGAAGCACAGACTTTGGAGACAGATCCGATGCAGGCTTCAATCCTGAATTGCCCAGAGGTTTTCTTAGATCAAAATGACAGAGACCTGGGCCCCTCCCTGGTGGCGCAACAGGTTAAGGTGCAGCACTACGAAGCTGTCTGCAGCCACTGCAGTACAAGTTCGATCCCCAGCCAGGGAGATACCATTTTTTTTTTACATCATTTTGTGCCTTTTTCCATCTCAGTTGTAACCCCCGTGGACTTCCCATCACCGATTCTCCCATGTGCTATCACCATAGTCCTGTGCACTTCCTCCTCCCCTCCATTTTTGATCCCATTCCTGACTCCACCCCCATAAAATGTGTTTGGTATATAGTTGTTCATTATTATTATTATTATTCTTGACTTTTTGTCCTCTATATCCCACCTATAAGTGAAATCATCTGTAATTCATGTTTTTCCTTCTGACTTAGTTCACTGAACATAATCTTTCCAGTTCCATCCATGTTGCTATAAATGGCATATAAGTCTGTCTTTTTTGATTGCAGAATAGTATTCCATTGTGCAAAATGTATATTATAACTTTTTGATCCAGTCATCTGTTTTGGGGGATTATGTTGTCTCCATATCTTAGCTGTAAGGGACTGATATCAAAGATTTACAAAGAGCTGACACAACTCAAAAAAAAAGAAAAACAAAAACAAAGCAAACAACCCAGTCAAAAAATGGGCAGAAGACCTAAAAGGACACTTCTCCAAAGAAGAAATGTAAATAGCCAACAGACATATGAAAAAATTTTCAATATCACTAGTTATCAGGGAAATGTAAATCAAACCTACAATGTTTTGTTTTGTTTTACAAAAAAAAAAAAAGTGCCTGCTGTGGATGGAGATGACTGGACCCTCAATCCCTTGAAGTCTCATGATTGACTGGGCCACCTTCAAGTGTGTGAACTTGGAGGCTTTCAACCCCCCACACTGCTCCCCGCCAGGCATCTCATCCTTTCTGGAAAGGGAATCTAAGCAATGTTCTATTTGTACACCACAACTCCCAAATGAAAATAGCCATTTTTTCTTTCTGATGACCTAAATCATCCATGTCCATTATAAAAATAAAAGAGGAAATGGAAAAAGGTAAAAGCCATCTAGAACTGCTAGATATTTTGCAAATATCCTTTGTATATTTTCTATCCATATACATATCTATGAATAGTTTATGAAAATGATATAAAAAATGCAGTTGTTATTATTGACATATATATGCATATATATGCATATATACATATACATATGTATATGTATATATATATATATATATATATGTATGTATGTATGTATGTATTCTTAACACTTCTCCTGGCCTTTCCCAGATAACAATAATTGAGTGCAGGGCTACCCTATATTTTATGGAGCACATAAGAATTTTAAAAGTGCTTTTCACAGAACAGAATTCTTTACACCCTTACAACAAGCACCTTATCAGTTACAAATGCAAACTCCAATCCCCATTTCCAGAGAAGATTAGATCCTAGAGCAATAAGGAAAGCCACTCATTTACAGGTGACAGAGTCAGGGTGCAGATCCTGGCCGGCTCGTCGGCTCGTCCATGGCCTTCCCTTTATTTATTGATTTACACACACACACACACACACACACACAGCCCACTGTTCACTTCTGTAAAGTGTTTGCTCTACAAACCATGTGTCCTCATACAGCTCCCACCACCAAGCCGCCCATGGACTGTCACCATAGTCCCTGTTGTCTTCCCACCTCCTTTGCCACCTTCCCCACCTGTCCCCTGCAGAAGGTCTCTGATTTTTAGCTGCCTGCAAGTTGGTTTTTTTCATTTATTACTACTTTTCCTGATCCCTGATTTGGTGCCCTGTCTTCCTCCTGTATAGTGAAACCTTTCGCTATTTTCCTGCTGGCTTATTTCACTAAACTTGATCCCTTCCAGCTCCATCTATGTTGCTGGAATAATGTCCTTCCCTCTAACTGCCCATCCCGAACTCCCCGGCCTCCCTCCTGCTGGCTCCCTCTGTGACTGGACACGTGTCAGCTCATGATCTTCCCATCCCAGGAAGTAACTAAGCCATGAGCTGAGGGCCATACATCAGAGACAAAGCCCAGCAGATGCACATGCAGCAACAGGGGTCCCCAGAGGCAGGAGAAAGAAGTGTGGTGTCGAGTCAGCAGCTACGAAGAGACAAGAAGCCCAGGTCAGTCATTTCCTTATTCAACCCACAATCTCATCCTCATCCAAAGCGCAGTGTTCAGGTGGTAACTGGATTCCCCCCCTAATTTCTATTTTGCACCACACCTCTAAGAACTGCAAACACTAGACCATTAAAAGAACACTGAGACAGGGCCCTCCCTGGTAGCACAGCAGGTTAAAAGCACAGCACTGAAAAGCTAAAGCCACTTCAGCATGAGTTCAATCCCCGCCCGGGAGCTGACCCACATGGTGTGGCAGACCTCTCCTGACCTGCCCGCTGTTCCCCTCAGCAGTGTACTTCGTCAGTCTGCCTGTTCTGCTCTCCACTCTGTCTTTGGTGAAGCTTCTCACCACTCCTGCACCTCTGGCCTGTACCTCAGGTCTGTATGCATAAATAAATAAATCTTAAAAAAAAAAAAAAGAACCCTGAGACAAATGACAATACAATGGCAATGGCCTGTATTTATCATCTTTGTGAGCTGCTTTGGTCAGGGGTATGCTGGCAAATATGTTTATTAAAATGTGAGCTTCTTAGGCTGGATTCCTTGGTGGAAATAGAAGGTGCCAGCCAAGCACTAGTGATCAGAGATACCCAATGCATGAAGTGAGGTGATTTATTTCCCAAGCTTTCAAAAATGAACCTGTAATGGCAAAGAAAATGGGATCCCACTGTCCGCCAAACCTGGCTTCAAATAGGCAAGTCCCTATTTGAGCCTCCTGGCTCCTCCGGGCTTCATGGGCAAGTCATTCAATTTCTCTGCGCTTCTGCACTGTGCCTGGCACAGTGAAAATGCTTGACAAATATTAGCCGTTTCATGCAGTAGTAGTAGCTAAGTTACTAGTATTTTATGACTAGCATGATAAATTCAAGCACTTCTGGGGCCAGAGAAGCTCCCCTAATTCAGAACATTAGCTCTTTCCCCATTAAGCTGACCTAAGTCATAGATTTTTGCACACTAGTTAATTTAATTTTGCTTTATTAAATGTATGCTCTCTTTTAGTCTGAGATGGCAAATGTTTCTCTCCTGCATTTTACAAAGCGTAGAAACAGTAGAGCTACAGATATTGATACTTGTTACTGGAAAACAGGAACTGGTGATCGACTACTTGTGGGAGACACTTGCTTAAACAAAGAGAAACACATTTTTTTTTTTTCCTGCAGAACATATCAGAGCATTCTGCCATCCAATGGGACTCCTGGCTCTCTAAGAGGTAGATACACTATTTCATTGATCTTGACATTTTCCACTGAAAATGGCAGAACTTCAGCTGAATTTAACTATTGCAAAAAGAATTTATTGGATCATGTAGTTCTAAGTACTAAGGTTTATATATACTTCAGGGTATATAGAGTCAGGGTAACTGGATTACAGGTTCAAATTATGCTATCTGATCTCTCCTCTTCGTTTCTATCTCCCTCCCTCCCTCCTTTTAAAAAATATTCCCCTCTTAATTTTCTAAATCTATTTGAATAGCTCTTTTTTGTTTGGTTTCATTATTAGGCTTTTGCATTTGACAGGAACATGGCTCATTGGAAGTCTCAAGTTCACAATCTACCACAACAGGGTGGTCCCCAGGGAAAGAGAAGGTTCAAGGGTCCCTGGAGGTGAATAGCAAGAAGCTGAAAAGAATGAGAGAAGGAAGGAGAGGAGGTGCATGGAACTTAGAGACAAGGGAAGCTGCCATTGCTTCTCAGCCTTGGACTTGCACCAGGGACTTGGGGGACATGGAAGGGGACACGTGAAAGATGTGGGTGAGAGACCTGTGGGGGGGCTGACAATGGCAGCCTTGGTATTGATTTTGCTTTTGCTCTTTCCTTCCAGACTCACCTGCCCCCTTCTGCCCTTTTCCATGGGTCCCCCCGAAGGTGACTTAGACTGGGGCAGGCTGTTGAGCCTCAGCTGCCCTGCTTTGGACCAACCCTGTGTAGCTGGGCATGCACCCACCAGGGGATGGGTAACTTTGGGTGTTTCATGGGGACACTACTGTGTCCCTTCTCTGTTCTTTCCCTCTCTTCTCTGCATTATACACTAATTACATTAAAGTTATTCTCTATTGAAGGTCATGCACACTAGAATATGCTTTGTCATGATGCAGCAGATGAAAGAACCTATTTAGAAGAGGCTTATTTGGGGGTATGGGGGGACCCTCTACTCTGCCCCCTAACACTAAAAAAAAAAAAGAAAATATAGCTCCCTAATTTACCATTCTTGGCTTACAGACCCATCTCTGATTTAATTTCTGTGGCCTGGAATATAAAGCAGTCTGATAAGGAGGGGGCAGGTGAAAACAAACTATGCATAAAAGAGGGGGGGAATGTATTCCCCAAGAGTTGAAAAAATGGGGGGAAAACTTGCAGCAACTCTGAACCTTTAGCATTTCATCTGACTAGGCTACTACTGCTCCTTAAAAATGCTGACTCTGTACAAACTCCATCTCAGCAGAGGAAAGGAGATCTTCTTTTGGAGCTGCCATTTCTGGGGTCTCTGTTCTGTATCAGTTTCTGTCCTGGAACTCAGATGCACAGATGAATGAGATGCAGCCATCATCTTACAGAAGTTCAGAGTCTTGGAAGCAAAGCTCTGGGACAGACAGTAAGCAGCTAAGTACAAGCAACATCTAGCAATCCCAGCAGAGCTGTGAATAGACAACCATAGGAACAGAGGAGGGGCTGGATTTGCCTCGAGGATGCAGACACTTCCATGGAGAAGACATTTGTGTTGCGCTTGGGAAGAGGCCATGCTAGAGAAGTGTGGGTTATCCTGGACTAGAGCTACCTGAGAACATACCTGCAGAGTGAGAGCTTCTGGCTTGATGTCAAAGTGAGTGACAGCTGTGAGTCTAACACAATGGCCAAGCAAGAGACGGAGCTGGAGAACATCTGTGTTGGCTGGATTCCTGATCCATAAGGCATCTTTCTCCAGGATGCCTCCTGAGAGAGGGGGCTCTGCACTGTTGTCTTGTGTGTACACCGTGAACGCCCCACTCCCCTTTGTCTGTTAAGAGATACACCCTCCAGGACCACAGGGCTATCATCAGCCACAAGAAAAGTCAATCATGTTCCAAATTATCCTGTTCACTGCGACTGCGTAGGGGGTGGTTATGTGGCCCAGATATAGTCAGTCAAGGTCTTCATTTGTCTGTTACAGGCATATGTGGAGAAAGGTTTTTTTCTTACCATGCATAAGCAACTAAAAACTTATTAGGGGTGTGGGGGGGAGCTGCCCCATGATCCTTACATGACTTTGCTTTCAAAAAAAAAAAAGAAAAGTTTGGTCACTTTCTCCTATATTCATGTGAATGCTGCAAAAGCCTCCTGCAGGTTCTGGAAAGGGGGAGCAAGCCTGCAGCACACGAGAGGAAGAGGCACTGACCTAAGTGCAGGTTTTGGGCCACGGCTCCCTGACTCTGTTCTGCCGAGTGCACTTGTTCTCATTCTAGAGCTGTGACTCCCTAGGAGGGCCGATGTCAAAGCCTGCACACCCAGTTGTTTCCATGAATCAAACCTCACCCTTTTCATGACCCCCTTAATTTGCACTCCGACCTCCAATTTGGCTTCCACCTCCACAGGAGATGTCTGTCTGGCCATGTCCCTTGGTATTAAGCCTAAGGTGTATCACCTGATAAAAGGGTCCCAGGGCCCTCCAAAGTTTAGCTTCTGTTTATGTTATGGCCACTGTTCTCCTCTCCTCTGACAATTTGACTTGCACTAACTCTGGGTGGCTTCTACTCGCCGTATAGGTGACAGGCAGAGCCTCCGCTTCTCTTAGGGAAATCCCACGCACTCACCCTTTACAATTCAGTGTATCTTCATTACCTCTCCGAGAGGCACCTGTGGGAGGACTCGCGCGGGGCTCTAGCACCACACTTTACCCTACTCTGTGATTGTACATTCGGGTGTCTGTCTTATTCTTCTCTCACTTACACTTCATGGCTAATTCGCCTGCAAATCCTTGTCAACTCCCCCGTTAGGCTGTCCTTCCACCCAAATCCAACCACTGGCGCATACGACCTTGGTCTGAGTCATCACCATTTCTCATTTACATCGTTGCTTTAGCTTTCAACCGGGTTCCCTCTAGTCTTTCCTGTTTGTTATCAAGACAGCAGCTGGAATGAAAACTTTGAAGCTGTCATTCAGTGCTTTCAGGTGCTCTGCTTAAAACCTTAACTTGGGCTTCTCATTCACTCAGACAAACCGGAAGTCCCTACAAGGTCCTATGTTGAGTCGGTGCCTCTGCCCACACGGACCCCCCACCCCCAGCACCTGTGGCTCTTTGCAGTCCCTCCTGCACCCCAGGCAAGCTCTTGCCCCTCCGAGCAGACTCTTACTAAGCCCTCGGTGGAGACCACCCCTCTGCAAGGGGATGAGGTCACCTCCTTCAGGTCTTTTCCCAAATGTCAGGCTTTCAACAAGAACTTTCTAGAAATCCTGTTTAAAATTATAGCTAGCCCCTTCCAGCTCTGCCTTTGTTCTTTTCTTATTTTCTCTCTTCTTTTGTTATTTTCTTCATTTTGAGGCATATAGCACATATGTTAAAATAAGCGTGTTTCACCTGCCCGTTTATTTATGGTGTGTATCCTAAGTAGTCCTCGTCCCCAAAAGATCAGTTCCCTAATGACAAGATGTTTGAGTGTTCTGCTCACTGATTTAAATCCAGTGCCAGGATTACAGACCAGTGTAGACAGTCTGTAATTATCTGTTAAATAAATCATTTGAATGCAACTGCCTATTATATAGTAAGCACTCAATATAATTCACTGAGTAAATTAGATAATGAGTGAGATTTTTTGGTTAAGTGTAAATGAGGTTGTTTTCCTGCCTTTTTCACATTTCTCAACCCTCTTCTCAAATTTCCAGGTCTCCAGTTTTCTGGTCAATTGTCCATGGAGTTTCGTGGGGGTTTTTGCCAGTCTCTGAGTGGACCTGAAAATGTCCTCCAATACAGTAAGACCAAGGAGTCAATCAACAAGCAGTTGATAAGAAGGGGTCATATCCCAACTGACAAAATGCAGATCCATTCAGGAGAGCCTATTATTCATAGAGACATAAAGCAAGGCAATGCCTCAATTTGTTATCATGAGTTCCCAACATATTGGACTGAAATTCAACTGCATGAAAATGAACTGAATTCCATAGATTCTAAGATTCTATAAAAATGGCTGGGTGGAGTGAAATTGATACTGAATTTAACAATTTCAGTATCAAAGCATATGGGGAATATATTTGAAGATAAATAGATTTCCATGCAAGTAGAGACATGCACAAAAATATGTATCCATTCAACCTCTATAAGACCCCTAGAGAACTTAGTGCTTTGGGGTAATAATTAACATGAAAACAGAACTTAATAGATTGTAATAAATTTTCATGTGCTACCTCTGGGCTTCATTACTGTCCTGTGAAGAAAGGAGTATTATTGTCTCATCAGGGTAGGCTACATTATTATCCCAAATTATGAACTTCCCTGCCTGTAAGAAAATTATACAATCCTGCTTACTGTAGCCAGAAGATTTGCATCATAGCCCTGCCTCCATAGCAAAGGGAATGTGAGCAGAAGGAATAGAAGAGACATCTGAGAAAAACCCAAAGAACCATTGCAAGACTGCCACCACTCTGATTGTCTTAGGAATGACAGGGACATCTGGACACCCAGGCATAAAACCAAGGTGGTGAGTGATACTTCTTCCTCTTGGGTCATGAGTGAAGATCTTCACGTGAAGAAAGCCACAGAGCTAAAGCTGAGAGCTGATCTACCACAAAAACATAATAAGGAGAAAATGAAGCTTTGTTTCTATGAGCCATCAAGAGTTAGGGAGAGGATGTTTGTTACAACAGCATAACTCAGTTCAGCTGATTAACACACCCACTTCACAGATAAAGAATCTAAGTCTTAGCAAGATGAATTGGCGCCTTTCTCAAAGGCACTCACCTAATAATCTGTCGCCAGAACTCAAACTCAGTTTGTCTCATCCCTCCAAACTATTCTCCTACTAGGTCATTCTAGTGAAAGATAATGTCTCTTTCTGCACATTTCCTGAATTAATCTGGAAAGCTAAAGTAGCATCAGACTCCAAGCTGGTGTTTTTCACCAAAGAGAGCCCTTTTCTCTCTGAGTCCCTGCCAAGTCAGAAAAGGGCTCTGAATTTTACAGTTATTTAGGAAAACAGAGTTGGCTCAACATAGCTGTTTTCATAAACTGGTCCCTGGAAACCATCCCAGCCCAGGGCAAAATATGAAATGTAATCACCATGGGAATTTCGCCAGCATCACCAGGCTCCACTGACTGTTCCTCTTTCCTTTTAGGGCTCAATTGTTTTTCAGAGGCCCTTGGAAGGACCTGGAAATGGTGTGGTGGGACAGGATCAGAATGTTAGCTTTCATTCTTCCCTGATATTCTTCTTAGGAATGACAGGGACATCCAGACTCCCAGGCAGGCTTGCCCCCAAGGCTAATCTTCCTGATCATGTACATCCGCACACATATAATTTGTTCTTTTGGGGAAAAATTCAGAGCAAAAACATTTAATTCCCAGGAGTTAGATCTGGGCCATGGGTGTTCAGTATGCAAGGAAAGGACTGTGTCGCCTGGGAAACCTGAATGTCCAGCAGAGTTCTGAGAATTCTGCAAAGGGGGCTCCCCATTCCAGGTAAATCATGGCTATGCACAAGGGACTTTGGTGGTGGGTCACAGGGGATGCGGTGGTGGGAGAGTATGGATGGAGAAATCAAATACTGTACAAAAATGAACAAAAATGTAAGATAATAAAAGTTTGATCAAATATGAAAACAATTAAAGTAAAATTTAAAAAGCCATGGCTCTGCCTGGAGCTTTTTCATGAGGAAGCTGTATTGAAAGGCTGACATTTGCTTCGATGTTCCACTACCTTTCTCTAGACCCGAGGGTGAGGTTCAAGAGCACACAGAGTAACAGGACTAAGTCTGCTATTAATTAGTCCAGGAACCAGGCAGGGATATGCAATGGACGTCTCATTTATTTGAGAAACATTTATGTAATAAATACTGCACATATGCCAGACAGTTTTTTAAACATTTTGTAGGTTCTACTACCTAATTCAGGAGACAATGCTCTGAAGTCGAAACTCTTCTCCTATTTGACAGAAGGAGAAACTCAGGCACAGAGAGGTTAGATAACTTATAATTCTAGATAACTTAGGTAACTTAAATCCTAAGAGCTAGAGATGGAGAAGGTAAGATGTGAACCCAGGAATTCTGCTTCTCAAGACCATACTCTGGACTTCTAAGTCAGCATGGAGAAATCAGATCTTGGTAAAACTGTGAACTGATTGCAGAGGCAATTACATACTTTCCCTTTTGGTTGTGACTCCACTAAGAGTGAGCTGGAAACTGAACACGAGACATTTGCCCCATAGTTCATGGTCCTGCGAAGTTTCTAGACTGTGGACTCTCACAGTGCAGGGACAGAACTACTCTTTGCACCACTGCATTCTTAGGCCCTAACACAGGGCCTGAATCAGAGAATGCACATACGCATTTCTTGAAAGGAAGGAAGGAATAGAGGAAAGGAACAGGCAGGGAAAGATGGAAGAAGGGAGGAAGGGAAAGCTGTAACAGTGTGGTCCTCAGGGAAAGGGAAGTTTCTAGGGTCCCTGCCTCACTCAATGAAGGGTAGAACCAAGCCAGGTGGGCATGTTAGAAGAGCCAGGAAGAAGGAAAGATGGGGCTCAAGAAGAAGACCTGGAGGAGGCACATGGAGCAGAGAGACATGTGAAGAAGCTGCTCTTGTTCTCAGCCTTGGACTTGTGCCAGGGACTTGTGGGACATGGAAGGAGATGCTTGAAAGAAACAGACGTGGGGGTGAGAGACCCATGGGGAGGCTGATAATGGCAGCCCCTATCTTGATTTTGCTTTTGCTCCTTTCATCCAGTCTTGCCTGGCTCCTTCTGCCCCCTTCCTATGGGTCCTCACCAGAAGGTGCCTAAGACCAGTGGCGAGCTTTTGGGCCTCAGTGGTCCTGCTTTGGGTCAACCCTGTTTGGCTAGGCATTTTCCCACAAGGGGTGGGTAATTTTGGGTGCTTACATAGAAACTATTTTAACTCTGTTCTTTCTCTTCTCTTTACTGCATGCTAGTGGTATTTTCTATTGAAGGTCTTAGACATTAGAATATATTTTGTCTTGATGAGGTGGGTAGCAGAAGCTATTTAGAGGAGGCAGGATTGGGGGTCCCTGAGTATTCCTCCTTCTGCCCTGTAAATTAAAGGAAGAAAGGAGCACAGAAGAAGTTCCTTAGCTTTCAGCTACCCATCTAATCCACAGCTCAGTTCACCTGATGAGAGTTCCTCTTAAAAATGTTTCAAGATACTCTCAAAAGAAATAATTTCAGAAACTGCTATCATTTTTGTCCTCTCTGGATTTCTTCTGCAATACCTTCTTCACTTCAGATCCCTTACCTGCTGCTGAGCAAAATCAACACACACACACACACACACACACACACCCCCCTCCCTCCAGCACTTCCCTCCTAACTAGCTAAGCCCCTAGAGCTCACTTTTTTTTTTTTTTGTCTTTTTTGCTCTACAGAGACTCCAAGGAAGGAACTCTGTTTGGGGCAGAAATACTCATAGCTCCAACCTCTTTTCTGGCCATAAGAACTTCAATGACTGATGGTACTTAGCTACAGGTGAAATGTCACAGAATCTCAGAACGCATCAGCCAGAGGGATCTGTAAGATCATATTGTCTAGGATTTCTTGATCTTACTTTGGGGAAATCCTCTAGTTTTCCCCCCAAGGTCTGACCATTATTATAGTGCACCATCTTTTCACCATCCTGTTTTTCTGTTATTTCCCTCTGAGCAACATTTTGAACAGTACAGTGTAGAATTTTAGCTTAGAGTGCCAAAACTAGTGCAAGAGAGACTCGGGTTTGATTCCTAGCTCAGCAAGTTTAAGCTGTAAGCCTTGAACTCATGCATCCCCTACCTCAGCCTTCATTCTCTCATGTGTAAAATGACAATAAGAATAGGAGTTTAATCATAGAATCTTTGTAAGGAATTATGAGCTACTACTTCTAAAGCAGCACAGAATCTAGCACACATTGAGTGCTTGAGATATTTACCATTATCCCCATTTCTCACGCTTTGTTCACTTTTTCACTGTCCCCCACAAACAGCTGCATTATGATTCCACATGATTTCACTTGTTTCCAGAGTCAGGAATGGCCCTCCCTTGTTAACCTTCATTTGGAAAGCAATTTAACTCGCTGACATTAAAAATTAAAATATAAACAGCCGAGCGCTTGATTTAATGGACAATTAAAAATTAAATTAACAGTTAGTAAGTGATGAGCTAATTTTGTTATTGTAATCACATTAGCCTCATACTTGGAGGAATATTAAAAGGGGAAAATAGACCCCTTTTAAAAAATACACGCAAAAAAGATTTTAACTGGTATAGCATAACCTTGACAGATTCCCTCTTTGAAACTATTCATCCCAAAACTCCGGAGTCTGATATCCATGCAAAAATGTGTTGATGCCAAAGTAATGAGAATTAATGATCTGGTAGAAAGAAAAGGAATGCTAAAGTAATCTTCTATTGCAAGATATAGAACAAACAGCTGGATAACGCAGACACATGCTGGTTGGCAGTCTCTGGAATGACCAAGACTTTTCTTACTTGTCTTAAAACATATGGCTGTGCCAGAAGTGCTAATTACAGGTTGCAGGTCCAACACTCTGTTGAGATCTTTATACTAGGGTTCCATAGAAAAGGAGAGTGAAAAAACAGCTCTGGGAGGTGTTTCAGCACCCTGGAGAGCGTTGCAGCTAGGGACTAAGAACTCTATGGGTCTCCCAAAAACAAACAAAAAAACACTTCATTGAGCTCACCTTTTCCTTCTCCACATCTTTGTTCATTGCCTATTTCTAACTTCTTATCTTCAAGGACCTATTTCTCTTAAAGATCTTTTTTTACTGGTCTGTAAGGTTCACGAGTTAAGCAATTGCTTCTATCTTGTTTACTATTTCATGAATATAACAATATGTCTGGAAACAAATAGGTGTTCAGTGTTGTCCTGAATTGATTTAATATAAATAGGTGAAATTCTTATTCAATTTCAGATATTAAGGATTCAAAATTCTACTCTTTCCAGTGTATTTGTGATTTGAGTGAGGGGTTTATAGATAGCAATATGGAGTTCTTACAGATGGCTCGTGCATGGTTCATTCCAAGTGTGAAAATGGCTAGAGGCTAAAGAGATAGTATTGGGAGAGGAGATTACCAAGAGCTCATCAAATTACAGCTTGTAGATGTTTATTTTCTTTGCTTACATGCTGGTCTAGCTTCAGTGAACAGAAGCCATCCTAAGAGCAGAAAAGACCACTAATTCTCACAATGTGTGAAGTGTCTGAGAAAATACAACCTGGTTATTCATAAAATGTGGCCTGCCCTGAATCAGGTAATCTTGGACCCATAGATGCCCCCTTCATATTTTCTTCTTTTTTGGATAACCCTAACTTTATAGTCTCAACTTTAGAGTAAGGTCATTTCCTGGCTTTTGTGTGCACATCATCATTTTTCTTTAGCTTTAGTTCTTTCATTTCATTTCAGAGAATTTCCTCTTATTCAGCATGTAGTCCTTTTGGTATGTGTTGAAGAACTGGGGTGTAGACCAGAAATGTGGGGAGTGAGAGGGTACATCAGAGACGCAACAGGAAATGGAATAAGTGGAATCACTGAAATACACTGCTAACGGGAGAAGCAGATGAGACAGGAGAAGTCTTCTATGCCATATGTGGGTCAGCTACTTGGACAGGGGTTAAACTTAGGCCATAGTGGTTACAGCTCTAGGCCACTAGGGATGATCATTCAGCCTGTCGTGTTAATGATAGCAAAAATCGAGGCAATTTACTGTCCTCTCTAAGGCCATTTGAATCTTGCTGTGACACTGAATCTTGAGTAAAGTGACATAGGAGAAGATGTTTGACATCACTATTTCCATAATACTATCATTTCATATCATCTAGCTATCAGAGCTTCCTTTCCTTTTCTGAGTTGGGTCTCCAGTATTCTCATTGATTCTATGATTCAACATTCTTCAAATAAATTCATTTTCTTAAATTACCCTGAATCTGTTTTAAGAAGCTAAACATCTCTGACACCTTGAGTTGCAGAACAAGAGTTGAAGTAAGAGATGAGGCATTGACTGAGCTTCCAAACTCTCCCCAAAGATACAGGTTATTCATCACATTTATTGGTTATTTACTTCCAAGGAAGATAATCCAAAAGAAGTCAATGTTTTATGATAGAAATAAGGGTGAGCAATCTTAGGATGTTAGTGAGGATGTCACTACCTAGTGGTGGTAAGAAACCAATAGGAGAGGTCAGCTAAAGGACCAATCTTGTGCTGTTTTGCTAGCCTCTAACATCAAGTCAATGAAAAAATCCTTATCAATTCAGGCTCACGCAGGAAGAGAGAAATTCTACATGGTTAACAGAACTCAAAATACTTACTGATAGAATACTTCCTTGAACCTAGTTTATCTGTTTCATTGCCAAGGGAGTCCCAGTACCCAGCCATGGAATCCACACCTTATTTACAAAAAGTGCTCCAACCTCAGAGACTTTATGGAGGGAAAAAAATCTCAAGGACATCATAGGACACCACATCTGAACATGTCATGGTTTTCCAATGGTTGACATATCAGGAAACAAATTGGAGGATTATGAGATTTGTCATCTATCTTTAATTGCCACCAAGGTAATATTATTTTATTATCTCAGCACTAGAAAGAAGAGCCAAGAAAGGTGTCATACTATGGATGTAATACAGTGCTTCCCCCCCACCGCACCTATTTAAGGAAAACTATGTGTCACATGTCCCCATTGCTTCAACAACCTCATAACCCCACAAGCCAACTGGACTGTGTGTGAACTGTTGATACATAACCCAAGGATAATGGATCCAAAATATGGCCAGCGACTTATGACCATGCGACCTGGGATGAAAATACATATTGGGACAGTCAGATTTCTTGAATCTCCAAGAATTGAGATAGAATAGGCCTGAGGATGAACAGACACTTATTCTTTCTATACAGAAGACAAACCATGAACAAGCCAAACTTCATTGTGAACAGGAAAGCTGAACAGTGTGAAGAAACAGGCCAATAGAAAGAAAGAATTAAACAAATAATTAAAGAGAACAGACTCGGGATGAGAGAGAGAATGAAAAAAAAAAAAAAAGACTTGCTCCTAAAGCAGCTACCGGTCCTGACAGCTCTGCAGTTCTAATTAAAGTTCACAGTTGTCCTATTAATATGCCTTTGTTTTCACAGTAATTTGAAGGAGTCTGCGTCTTGCAGCCAAAAGAACCAACCTGAGGCCCTCCCTGGTGGCGCAGTGGGTTAAAGCACAGCACTAAGAAGCTTAAGCCACTTTGGTATGAATTCGATCCCCGCCTGCCCCGAGGAGATCCACATGGCGCGGCAGACCTCTCCTCAGCAGTGTACTTCGTCCATCTGCATGTTCTGCTCCCCACTCTGTCCCTGGTGAATCCTTTCACCCTCCGTCTCTGGCCTGTACCCTAGTTCTGTATGAATAAATAAATAAATAAATCTTAAAAAAAAAAAAAAAGAATCAACCTGAAACAAAGGGAATCTAGTACACAAAGACCAAGGTGAAGGTCACATGAACCGATTCCAACAATCTTTGACCCTGGCATCCAAATCTGCACTGAATCTGTCTGAAATAGCTTCTCGTGCCTGAAGCATGTTGTATTTCTCAAATTTGTGTATGACTGTCCCCTTTGGGTCTTATGACAACTCTGGAAGATAGTAATGTTAGCCATGCTTTCACTCAAGAAACATTTGCTCAGTTCCTGCTCTTATGTCATTGGCACTATTCCAGGAATAAATGGAAGAAGGAAAGAAAGGCCAAAGCTCATAGCCCCTCACTGGAGGAGAATGCCAGCCATGGGCAGAGATATCTGTACTTTACAAAAGAAGAGACAGACCAAGACAGGGTCACCCAGCTGGCTAGCCAAGCAGCTATCAGCTCAGGTTTCCTGAACTCATCATCATTCTGGAGTCTATGTTTCCCCCACAACATAGACTCCATAAAATTTTGGGGAAATTTTACTCAACAAGCTAGACGGTAAGTATTTTAGACGTCTGCAGTCCATTTTCTGTCTCTGTCATAACGACTCAACTCTGCTATTATAACACAAAAGGATCTTAGGCAATCTGTAAATTAATGGGTATGACTGTGTTCCAACAAAACTTTATTTACAAAAAACTTTAGGGCCCTCCCTGGTGGCACAGCAGGTTGGAGCGCTGCACTGTGAAGCTAAGTCAAGCTGTGGTGGCTTCCCTGGAGGTGACCCACATGGCGGGGCAGACTCTCCTGTTTTGCCCACTGCTCCCCTCAGCAGTGTACATTGTTCATCTGTCTGTTCTGATCCCAACTCTGTTTCTAGTGAACCTTCTCGATGTCCTTGCGCCTCTGGCTGTATCTCCAGTTCTGTATGCATAAATAAATCAATCTTAAAAAAAAAACTTTATTCACCTCTACTAAATCCCTGTGTGCTTAACGGACTCTCCTTCCCACTGCTATAACCCACTAGAGTCCTGAGAGCTTTGACGAAGACCAAGCAGTGTGAGTCAAGTAACATTTAGATATTTTATTAACCTTATGATGCTTGATTGATTGGGCCAAAGGGGGAGCATCTTCACCATCCCTAACTTGACTTAGAAATGGATCATTTCACATAGATAGTATATTTTCTCCAAAAGTCTCTCAATATCCTAGCTGTCTATCACCATAACAACCCATGCTCTATAATGAAATAGCAGAAGTAATAACAAATAAGGAGAGAATTCAGGCATTGACTTCTTTGGATATAAGTTTTGACATTTCAAGGTATGCTACTAACAGACCAGTCAAGAATGTCTTCAAACATTGCGAATTTCTTCGATCCTCATACTATTGTAAATGTACTTGTGTTTTACTAAAGTCCAGTTGTCATATATCAAGAATTTTATATCATTTGGTGTATGTAAACATACAGAGAAGAAATTGGTCTCTATCAGGAGGGGCAAAAATGTAAAATCAGAGATGAGAAATAAGCTGAAATCTTAACTGAGAAAAAAACTAATAACGGTCATTGTGTAAGCATAACAACTCAGCTTTATGCAAATTTCTGGTAGGGCAAATAAAGAGGGAGCCAGGATATATTTCACATTTTTCTGCCCATGGGAAAGATGCACTCAAATTTTCTTGAAAGATTAATGCTTCCTGTGAATAAAGTTATAACTTTTCTATCATCAAAGTCCATTATGACTGGGGGGTGAAACACAGGCCTCTGAGTCAGGCAAGGGTTCATCCCACTGTGTCAGGTCCATGTGAAATAATAGAGAAAATTGTATAACTATGTAGCTATATGTATATACATGGCCTCCATTCCTGGCACTGAGCTCCTGAAACCCTGCTAATTTCCTGAGGAAGAAGAACACCTTTTGTTATAGCATTTTGTCTTTGACCCTCAATTCCTGCCACAGAGCTCTGAAATCCTTGGAAATTCCTGGAAAACAGAAGCATCTTTTTTTTTTTTTTTCCCCCTAATGACAACACTCTGGATGCCTCCTAGATAACTATTAGATGAAGACTTGCCAGAAAGACCAAGCCAGGATTAGAAACTGGAAAGTTTTGTCCTGTCTCCATTCTCTTGAGAAGAGAGAAAGACTGAATATAGAGTTCATGATCATACTTTTAGGAGGAAGCCTCCATAAAATCCCAAATATATGGGTTTAGGGAGCTTCTAGGCTGTTGAAGAGTTTTACATACAAGGAAGGTGATTCACCCCAACCCCAACAGGGACAGCAACTCCTAACTTGGGATCCTCCCAGATTTCACCCTATTTGTCTCTTCATTTGGTTGTTTATTTGTTTCCTTTATCATGTTCTTTAACAATCTGGTAAACATTAAATTAGTGTTTCCCAGAGTTCTGTGAGTCATTCTAGCAAATGAAGATAATACAAGGAGGAGGTCATGGGTACTTATTTGTGGCCAAGTTGGAGGGAAGTCTGGGCAATCCAGGTAACTACTACTTTGATCTGCATCTGAAGAGGAGTATCTAACCTAAGATGGCTTCTCAAAAACAAAAAGGTTTTCTTAAGGAGAGGATATTCCATTGGGGACTGAAAAGAGAATTGGTTGGGTAGTAAGAGGGGCAGGAAGCATTCTCCAGGAACTGAAAAGAGTCTCTGGGAAGACCCCAGGGCAGAAAACACAAAACTTGATGACCTTCTTCACAGATCTTCCTCTCTGGCCTCTTATGGATGACTGCATGATTTCTTTTCTCCAATATCTGGAAATAGTCTAGTTTTTCACCCAAAGCTTCTGCTTCCAGCTTGATTAACCTATCACACTGCCTGCTTTGCCCAATAAGGCTGCTTCTGGGGTGCTTTTCCTTTTCCTAGCATTTTAGTGATATGGAAACTATATAAGGACAAGGTCCAAAAAAGCTTTCCCTCCTTCACTAGTGAATGTTCACTGTCAAACTCCGGGAAACAGGAGATAGAGGTGGGAAAGGGATTGTGCTCTATTCACTGCTGCACCTTTGGGTTTCGTGACATTTGCAGATATTATTTATTCAAAAGGTGAGGGAAGTTAAAATTAATAATAAAAAGGAGAGGCAATGTTGCAGCTGAAAGAGCATACATCTGGAAGCAGACGTGCATATCTGTGCTCAGAGATCCTCACTGTGTGACCAGTGACTCAACCTCTCAAAGCCTCTTCTTCCATAAAATGGGGATTCTTCCATCTCCCTTGAAAGACAGTGGTGATAATTCACTGATGCAGCCAGTGACATAGCCAGCACACCATGGGGACTATGATCTTGCCACACAGGCCACGGAATTATTGCCTTCTGTTATCCTGCTGGGAGTTTATATGGTTTAGCTCAGCTTCTCCCTCCCGTTTTCCTTCCTCTAACAGTTAGTGGCACAAGGATTTTCCAGGGCTGAATTGCTAAGAATTTGTCTTGGGTGAAGGGAGAGAGCCAGGTCTTTAAAGATGTACGAGATGGAACTGGGGCGTCCTCCTCCACAGTGTGTTTGATGCTGCTGAGCAAAAACAAAGCCACGCAAGGGAAAGGGCTTGTGGCAGGAAGCCAGGATGCCACACTCATCTATGTTCTGGAACAGAGACTGAGCAAACCAAAGGTTTACTGTGGAGTGGACGGAGGTGTCTGATGAAATCATAGAAAAAGTGGATTTCCTTCCAGACCAAGATCCTTAAAGACCACCTGCCTGCTTTCATTCTTGCACCCAGAAGCCTATCAAAAGTAGACAGCTAATAAATGATGATCAGGTCACTGATCCAGCTGGTTTTCTCATGTGCTCTGAAATTCTTTAGCCTATACCCACACTGAACTCACCCATTCAGTCTTTTTTCTTTTAAAAAGATTTGTTTATTCATGCATATAAATACTGGGGAATAGACCACAGATGTGGGGGGGGGGGTGAGAGGATTCACCAGAGACAGAGTGGGGAGCAGAACAGGCAGATTGACTGAAATACACTGCTGAGGGGAGCAGTGGGCAAGACAGGAGAGGTCTGCTGTGCCATGGGGGCCACCACCCTGGCTGGAGATGGAACTTGTGCTGCAGTGGCAGCTGATAGCCTCATGGTGCTGTGCTTTAACCTGCTGCGCCCCGAGGGAGGACCCTCCCCCATTCAGACTTGCCCCTCTAACATAGGTGGGTTTTTTTTTCCCCCAACTTATCTATTCTTTAAAAGAGGATTTCTAAGTGAGGGGACAGCAGTTTGTCATGATTAGAGATCCAGGCACTGAAGTCCAACATCTTGACGTCAAATTAGACAAGCGACTTCCTAGCTCTATGACCTTGGCCAAGTCACTTCACCTCTCTGGACTCTCCCCAGTGTCCAACGGAGCAATAACATCTACTTAACACATATCATGTACTTAACATGTGGCACGTACCAAAAGGTACTTCACACATCGAACATTAATAGCACCTACATTCATATGTTTTTGGAAACTAGAGAAGTACTCAGTGCAAAGACTGGCATACTGGAAGTGCTCAATAATTGCTTCTTATTCCTATTATTCTCCCACTGGGAAAGGAAGGTTTAATTAATTTTCATTTCTTGTCCAGTATCAGTGTTGATACCTAAGACAACTTCACAGCTGCTGCCAGCAACCCCAAATAGAGACACAATCTTTCCAGAAGAATATGAAAGTCCAGCTACTGAAGTCCTACCTTGGTGAAGACACGGATACGACATTTTGAGCGACAGGTATTATTCTAGTTTTACTAAATACATTTGCTAAAATTCCTTCCAGTCCAATATGAGATCAGCATCAACTGCCATCCTCTTCAGAAACATCTGCTGTCCAGGGGGACTCATCCGTTAGAACACATGCAACAGCAGTAATCTTTGGAAGAACTGATGCCTCCATGGCTGTTTTGAATGCTTGGTTGAATGGGGTTTTCCTTTGCTTATAAAAACACCTGTCACTGCACATGCCAGACAGATAACCGGAGGCAGGAAGCCCTCTCTCCACTTGGAGACACCCCCCCCCACACACACACCATTCTGCCCCAACGATGAGCCCCACACTCACTAAATTGCTCCCAACCTTTTCTTCTCTTATTGTGCGTTACCACCTCCACTACATTGCAGTATTAATTTGATTTACGGCCCAGCCACCCCACCTGAGGCCCAAGAAGATGGCTCCCCTCCGATCGCTTCCATCAGCATTGTAAGTGGAAGGTAATAAAAACCCATACGTGGCTCAGACTTTCAATTTCAATTGGAAATTGAAACTGTGCAATATGATTAAAGTTTAATCTGCATCATCAATAAACATGTGTGCTAAAGTAACAAGGGCTGCTTCACCTCCTGGTCGCAGGCATGGATTTGATGAGAGCATGTCTGCCGTTTCTTGTCTAAACGATGTGTTTACTGGGGTGGGAGGGTGCGTGACAACATACATGCCTGGGTGTGTGTGTGGAGTTGATACATTTATGCAAAAAAAAAAAAAAAAGAAAAAGAAAAGAAAACGGAACTGGGGAAAGCTGAAACGTTTGAAAACCCCAGAGGGACAAAGGCCAGGAGGTTGATTTGCATGGAGGGGAGCAGAACTACTACAGACCCACGAGATTTGAGACCTATGGGAAGGGTAAGACTCAGCCTCCTTGCCACTGCGGGGGGCGGGGCAGGGGCTTGGCGGCAGCCTGCAGGATCACGGGGTCCCCGGACACAGAAGGGCAGCGCTCAGCCTTGAGCAGGGATTCTCCAACAGTGGAAGCCTGGTAGGGAGAGGCTGCCAGCATACAACACCCACCATTAACCTTGGCCAGGGTGCATTTCTGTTGCAGAAGCAGGCGGGACCCTGATGTGAAGAGGTGCCTGGATTTTGGGTGCTGGGCAGGGCATGACAACCTGCACTCAGCTCCCAGCCATTAGCTGGATGAGCAACAGGGCGTGGTCACCCGGTGCTGAAACAGGTGGCACTCTGTTGTGAATGGGGAGCCCTGCCCCTTGGCTCCCGAGGACCTTGGGTGCCAGGCAGGGCATGACAGCCTATGCTCAGCTGCTGGCTATTAGCTGGAAGAGCGGCAGGGCGTGGCTGCAGCTTGCTGGAACAGGCAGAGGTCCCCTGCAGTAACCGGCAGCACACAGCACCTGGTCATAACTAGAAGTTGGGTAGTGGCAGAGCCACCACCGCTAGCGCATAGTACCTTGTCCGATTTGGAGACCAGGCCAGGGGTGGGGCCTCTGCAACAGGAGCACAGAGCCCCCCTAATGAAATCAGCCAACAGAGGGACTGCCACCACCACCAACAACATGCATTCCCTAATCACAATCACAAGCTAGGAATCTCACCATCCCCCCTTAGAACAGTGGAAATACAGAGGGAGGGAGTCACCAGACACAGCACTCAGACTCACACCCTCGCCCTGTGGACAACTGGTGCCTTGGTCCTCGCCTGGTCTGAATACCAGTCCTCAGCCACCTCAGCAGGAGCACCCAGAAGAAATGCCAGCCAATACTGGCAACACAGTGTCTCAACGCACAGAAAGCATCAGGAAACAAATGAGGGGGAGAAGAAAACATAAGTACCCAAGCAAGCCCACAGGGGAAATTTCACCACAAAAAGATCAATCACCAGAAAATCAACAAAGATATAGAAGAACAGCTCAGTCCATCAGACAGAGATTTTAGGATTATCATGATTAACAAACATAAAGGAGATGAAAGAAAAAATAAACAAATAATATGAATCAAATAATCAATGAACAGAAGAATGAAAATGAGAACTTAAAAAAGGAAATAAAAGAATGCAGGAAATTAAAAGACTACTGGAGGAAATAAAGAATTCTGGGGAAAGCAGTGAAAACAGAATAGATGAAATGGAAGAACAAATCAGCACCTCAAAAACACAGAAGTAAAGAGAATCAAAACAGGAAAGGAAAGAAGAAAAAAGGAAAAGGAATGAAGAAACACCCCGAGAGCTATCTGACACCATGAGGAAAGGAAATAGTAGTTATAAGTGTCCCGGAGGGTGAGGAGAAAGGCCAAGGAGTCGAGAAAATGTTCACAGAGATAACTGAAGAGAACTCCCCAAGTATGAAGAAGGAGATGAAAATAGCCAAGAAGCGAGGACACCAAACTACCACGATGAAAGGAGAAATACTGCAAGACACATAAAAAGCTGCATGGTCCACCACCAATTTATTCTGCACAAACTCATTCAAAAAACTGAGAAAGAGGGCTCTCCCTGGTGGCACAAAGGTTAAAGCACTGCATTATGAAGCTCTCCGAAGCCTCTGCAGCACGAGTTTGATCCCTGGAGAGGGAGCTGACACACATGGCGTGGCAGACCTCTTCTGACCCACCCACTGCTCCCCTCAGCAGTGTACTTTTGTCAATCTGCCTGTTCTGCTCCTTAGTTTGTTTCTGGTGAATGGTGAATCCTCTCACCCACTACACCTCTGGCGTGTACCCCAGTTCTGTAAACATAAATAAATAAATCTTTAAAAAAAACTTGAGAAAAAAAATCAGGTTCTTGGAGTTCTAAAACCAATGGTTTCCCTGCCACAAAAATCAACACACATCAGATGATCTAGATGAGGTCTTAGCCAAGCAAGGGTTTATAATGGCCTGTGTTAGAGGGGGGAGGTAAAGTACCATGGCATGCCCAAGACAGCCGAGGAATCCTGCACTTGTTGGCACAAGACCTGAGTTCTAGGCTTGGCTCTGCCAGGTTCCATACATGGCACCTGGAACAACCTGTGTATCCATGCTGAAGTGAGTCTCACTGTACATGGAAACATCCTTACAAAAATGGACTCCTGGTAGAGAAATCAATTTTGAATCACTCAAACCTTGGGAAATTATAACTATGACAAACAGTATATCACAAAGCTATAGCTGTTTGTTTTTTAATGTGAAGGGCAGTGTGATGCCCAGTGAACACCAGCTCTCAAGTCAGACAGACCTGGATGGAAGTGCCTGCTGCATGTTACAAAGGAGGCGAAGTTTCCACAAGTCACTGGGGACTTGAGCATGTCAATAACCACATATTGCCAAAAGGGGGGAGAGATTCCTTGCCCTGTGGAGTTACGGAGAAGTTTGAAATATGGAGGAACCTAGTAGACACCTCCAAATTCTCACTGGGGCAGAAGAAGATGCGTGGAGTATGGCTACATTTCCAGGAAAACCTTAGATCGGTTCCTTTTTCTACTTCCTGTGCATCTCACTCATTCAGGATGATTTGCAGTTGGTGGCAAATTCAGCCCTGGGACTAGAGATCTGAGACTGGTTATAAAACTGTCAGCCAAGATTTGCTACATCTTTTTTTTCCACCCCCTAGTCTCCCATTAAAAATGATTTGTCGTTAGGACGAAACATGGGAAAACAAACGTGATTAAAATTTTCCCATATTAAATACCTGCGTGGCGGTGCCAGGCCTGAGCTGAGCTTTATGGAAAGGCTCTGACTCATCCATCTGGAAGGGGGATGAGCAGCTGGCAGAGTCAGGAAGCAGAGAAACAGTCTGGGTTTGTTCCTCTGCTGTCTTGTACATATCCTGGCATCTTCCTTTCATCTGGTTGACTTCATCCCATTGACTCCATCAAACATAAATGTACTTAATAGAGGCTTAAAGGTGACTGGAGCTGGGGGTAGGCTTCATTATACACTGGGAAGGTAAAAGCTGATGGGGAGGGAGGATGTGTTCTACCCTCCCATTCTGCCTTCCCTGAGGTGAAAAAAAATCTCTTGTAACTTTCAGAAATGTGATAAATCTGTCAAAAATTCATGAGGTCAGTTACATAGGTTATGAAACTCACTTCACAGCTTTTATGTCTCTCAAGAAACCTTTTGCTTCCTTAAGGTCTCTGGGAGATCAGTTGCAGAATCATCCACAATGTTTCACCTCTCCCTGTATCCATGTTGGTTGCAATATGACTTTGCAGTTTCTCTCATCAAGAGGCAGAGACTCTTCTCAGTCCTTGATATGGGTGGGTCATATGACTTGCTTTGGTTAATTGAATGCAGCAAAAGTGAATGTGCTAGTTCCGAGGTCAGGGCTCAGGAGAGCTTATACATGACCACTTTCTCACAGCCAGGTTGGGTTACTCTTCTGGATGATGAAAGATACCTGACTCTACTTGCTATCCATCAGTTATCCCATCCATCATTCAGCTAACTTCTGGGTGTGTCAGTGAGGCCACCCACACTGCAAGCCTCCAGCAATCACAGCCTGATTCTTGATATCAACCCATCTCATCCTAGATCAGAAGAACAGCCAAGCTGATCCACAGACGAAAGAGAACAGTCAGTGTTTACTGTTTGAAGTCACTGATCCTTGAGGTGGTTTGTTACACAGAGAAACTAACTGATACACAGTTCAAATGTGCTGTGACTTGCTATGAACACACCTTTTGAGACATAGTTCCTGTCCCCTGTCCTTGGAAATGATTTAAAGAAGTGCATCCCCACAGTTGTTGTTGTGGGGTTTTGTGTTTGTTTGTGTTCTTGTTTGGCTCTATAGCCTCTGGTAAGATCCTTGGTTAATCTGAAAATTATCCCCAAGAGCTCAGACTCTAGCACCTTCTTCAAGAATTCAAAGTATTCAGGCTCTCAAGCCTCGCAAGAGAAATAAGCCCTTGCCCCACCAAAGCCTTCTAAGCACGGTGCATAGGGCTCTTCTTACCCCACTCCAGGCACAACTTACTGTGCTGATTTATCCTCCTCAGGGTGACTACAATGTACATGGGTGGTAAGAAATATTAGTAAGGGAAAGAACCAAGAGTGGATGTCTATTTGTTTAGTTATATTCATCATTCTCATAGTCTTCCCTTCCCTCATTCCATCACCAAAGAGTAGGAGGTTGATCTGGATTGGCCAAACCAACATGTGACCAGACAGAGGTGACACTGGACCAAGATGGCAGGTTGGCTCTTCTGCAATCTTCTTTTCTCTTTTTTCATGAGATTGTAGAAAAGATACTACCTTCTCCCTCTTTGCAGTGATATTTCCTCTACTCCCTGGGGATGTAAGGAACAACTGCAGAGAGGCCAGGAGGACATGCATTCTCTGCTTTCTTAGGTGAGGTGAAGGAAGTTATAAAATGGTGCCTTGAGAGATTATATATGCTCATCTAAACCCCTCATAAGCCCACGACAGCTCAAAGACCTTTTTAGAAAATGCCTCTCCCAGAGGGCAAACATGACAGGGTTTCCATGGCAGGATGAAAGAGGAAGTGCATAGAAAGGTATTGGACCAAAAATGTTAACAATAACAAAACACACAAGAAGACTGGGGTACTTTACATGATGACACTAATGAGAAGAACAGAAATGGCATCAATGGTGCAGACGACTTGGAGTCATAGATACAATTGGATTTGTTAGCAGGATGGAAGAGTGCCTGAGACAGGACTTTCTTCAAGATAGAGGCGTCAATCACAAAATGGGGATTTGGACACGTAGAAAGCACTGCTTGAAGACATTCCCTAGACAGAAATTTTCCCTAAAACAGAAACATTTCCTTCCTTTTCCAATCCATCTCCATTCTGCAACTCTTACCATTATCAAAATCATGATAATATAAGGTTATCTCTCCATCTTATGGAGTTCCCCCCCCAACTCCATTTCCTTACTTTCTCCTTCTTGCACTTTACCTTATACTCATCATTACACAACTTTGAGGGAAGTGTAACTCCTCTCTCTGTTTTGCACACACATCATGTCTAAGGGACAGTCTCTCTTCCTCGCTCTCTCCTACTTATCCTTCAGATCTTAGCTTATATTCCCCTAGAATTTGTTCAAGAATTTGTATCAGGTGACCTCTGAATAGTACCATTTCAACAGTGGAAAACTTCTGGTCATTTTCTATATCAATGCTTGAAGTGCAGAGTTGAACAAATTATCACTTGGAAGTCATAGCACCATAGACAAGGGCCATTCTACAAGATAATTTCAAAAGGGCAAGAAACAAAACCTTGAGCCTTTAAATTCAATGTGCTGTAGGTTGCAAAAAAGATGACATGCTATTAGTTATTTCTATTACAGTAAATAGGAAGCCTCCCCTCATTGCCCAAAAAGAAATAAAATATGGCAACTGATGTCATTATATTGATCATCCTGGGTACGAGGCAGAGGGCAGGTTACCCCCACTGAGGAAGCAGCAGAGAAGTGACCAAATTGAGGTAAAGAACTTGATCAGAATGAATCTTGTCTGTCCTATTTTGCAAAGACTGAGGCAGGAAAGGGAGTGTGGGTCTGCTTTCCACAATCCTTTCACTGCTTAATGAACAAAGTATTGAGAAACGAATGGGGTAATAATTGATTATTTCTTAATGGTATGTTGAGTGGAAAATAAAGGGTTTAGTTGAAAGAATAAAGTTGTACTGATAATTTCTGTTCTCCCTAGTTCTGAGGCTTTCCTGGCTGCCTTATAAAAAGAGGCAATTAATAAATGCAAGAAGACAGGCATTTAACCTGTTCTCTGAGTAAGATCATCCTTAAAATAGAAATTTTACTAATCTTGCCAATAATAGGTTCAGGGTTCCTCCTCTGCCCCCCACAGACCTTGTGCTTCCAGGTTCTAAATATTGCCATCCTCCTCTGCTCTGCCAGATGACGAACTTCTCAAGGCATGACCTGTGTCTTGTTCACATCACTGTTGGCTGGTTCTAAGCACTTATGGAAATGTGAAACCAGAGTCAGACTCCTTCAGCTCCTACAGAGCCAAGCATCAAGAGAGGATCTCATCCTCAATTTGGTTCAGACCAAGGTACCCACATCAACCAACTATTAGCTTGGGTCTCACCATTTCAGCTGACTGAAGAAAATGGCCCTCAAGTTTATTATAAGTTTGTGATTTTTCTGATGAGCAGTGATACAATTGACAGTTTAGTTGCCTTGGAACTAAACTGGGCTCAAATCTCAGCTCCATCACTTACTTGGGAAAATGATCCTTTTTTGGTTTTAGTTTCTTTATCTATAATATGGGGATAATAATAGTACCATCTACAGAGTGATTATAAGGCATTAGAGAGATGACACATAATAGACAAATAATGGATGGATGGATGGATGGATGAAGAGATAGGTAGATATTCTTAGGGCACCTAGTAAGTCAACACAAATGATTTTTTGTGATGACAGTGATAATCATGACATTGATAATGACATCATCACTGACAGAATGATATTGCATCTATCCCATTGCTTCATTTTAGGGCCATGCTGAATGGCTGAAACACATTCCAAATAGGATCAGGAGTGAGTATGGACCCAACATCTATCTTGAATCCATTACAGGCTTGAATGTAATTAGCACACTTGGACAGATTGACAGGATGTTTCTATGTCCTTGTTATGTTCCTTCTCTCTTGTCTCTCAGTGTTTGTATCAGCTGGTGATTTGCTATGCACAAACATTTCCTGTTGACGGGAAGTCAGAGAAAGTACAATCTTACAGCTCAGATATTAGTTCAGTTGCTCCGAGGTTTGGTGATGTGATTGATGGGAGTTTTATTGTCATTGTAAAACTCCACATTTTTTTCTACACATGTTGGCACATCAAAGTTTTGGTCTTATACAACATATCCTTGTGCATGGATGACAACAGGGTTCTAATGTTCTTAAGGGCTCTGTATGGAAGCCAGCCAATGCACCATCGCCACAACCAGGGGTGGCAGAAATGGTTGGATCAGCCACACTCACATACCCACTGCCTAGTAAAGACAGAGAAACATGCAAAGTCAGAACAGGACAGCGTTTGCCAGAAAACACCAGCTAATGCACCATCGCCACAACTGGGGGTGGCAGAAATGGTTGGATCAGCCACACTCACATACCCACTGCCTAGTAAAGACAGAGAAACACGCAAAGTCAGAACAGGACAGCGTTTGCCAGAAAACACCAATTTCGCCAACCTTTCTCGAGCATCTGTAGAGAAGAGTCTTAAGCCAGCACAGTGCCTAGTGCGTGGGTAGATGTGAAATCAATTCTTATTAAATGATAAATAGAAGGATGGAAGTCTCTATTGTGAAATCCACTATGCTTCCTCTTTCCGAAACTGAATTTTCAAAAAGCACTCACATCCAAAGGAAATCAGCTAGAAGAAACGAATATACGGGAAACACGCACAGATGTTGGTCCAGCTGCTGCACATGTGATTAAATGCACAAGCCCTGGGGCATGGGAAGTGGTTTGGCTGCTAAAAGACAAAAAATCCACAGAGATTTAACTCAATTTCAAGGAAAGAATGCTTGACCATCAGCTGCAGGTACAAGTTGGATAGTGCAGATGTGGAAGCCAGCCTGTGCTCAACCTGCGTGCTCCAGGAATGTGGACATCATTCTATTCGGGTGGAGGTTAGGAGCCAAAGGAAGGAGAGACAAACAGAGCTCACTTCTGTGCTTAGAGATCCTGTCAGTCTTCTTTCCTGCCATATTCCCAGAAGTTAGCACAGCGCTGGCGCAGAGTAAATGCTCACAGTCTAGAATGGATGAACGAAGACATCTATAAAGCACACTACCTGTCTCTGACGGCTCAGGTGTTATCTGCATTGCCACACAGGTAGTGCACAGTGAAGAATTTATGTCTAATCTGCATTACTTTCATGGTTCCAGAGGGTAACGTTGAGTCTGTAGTATTTTGTTTATAACCCAGAGTAGAACATACCATGTAGGAGAAATGAACGGAGGTGGGCATTCAGAACAAAGAGAAATGCCTTCAAACTTGCAAACTGGGAAAGAAATTGGGAAAGGTGTAATAGAAGAAGAGGTATTTGGCATGGCTGCAGGCTATCTGGACTCAGCACAATCCAGGCTGAGTGAACAGTAGGTAAGAAGGCAGCAAAACGTCAATGCAGGATAAGGTTTCTCCAAGTGTGTCCTAAGAAACTCTTCATGCAAAATCACCTGGAAAGAACTATCCCTCACCTACTGGGTCAGAATCTGCTGATAAAGCTCACCAACCCAAATACTAACTCCCTAAGCCATTCTTATGAGCTGCATGTTGGGATCTGTTTCCAAGATGTACCAAGTTGACCACTTCATTTAATCTTCTTGACTCTTCAAGGAGGTAGATCTGATTATCACTACTTTATGATAGGGATATTGTGATTTAGGGAGGTCCCCTTGAGGTGACAGAGGTGTGATCCAAACACAGGACAAGGACATTAGACATCAAACATCAAACGTTTGGTCTCACTCACTGCCAGGCACTCCCTCTCTGAGTACAAGGCTACAGGACAAGGTGTGCAAAGGGGAGCTAATGGAAGTGACTTTGAAAGAGTATATTCTGATAATAATAGTAGTAGAGATCGATACAGACAATGATGCTGTAAAAGAAAGAAAGAAGACGCCTCTACTCCAGCAGTGGCCGACTTTATCAGGAGGCTCTGATTAATGAGCAAAGCCCTGGACTAACTTCCTAATAGATGCCTGTTATAGCGTCAGGAGATTTCCATCTCAGCAATACACTGTTATCAAGCACTTGGGCGGCAGTACTGGTGCTGCTCTGTGTTTGATCAGGCTCATCTCTGTTTTTAAATAAAAAGGTCAATAAGTACATGCAGCTAGTGTAGTAACTAGTGATCAGGAGATGAAGCTAAAGCAACTGTTAAATAATCATTGAGCTTTGATTCAGCATTGGATGCAAAGTGTGTAGTCAGACATTCTATTTGTCATCATGTAGGTTCAAATATTCAAGGTCCAAGAGATTGAAGGATCATGGGTTCAAGGTCATGGATCCAGCTGATGAGGGGGGCATGTGGGAGGCAGGAAAGGTGGTGGCCATCTTCCTCACTGTTCAAAGGCCTTACTGCCACCCCTTCACACCCTCCACCCTCTATGACCATCAGAGTCCAGGAGGGGAGACCACATCAGAAGGTCTGGAGAATTAGAGGTCTGGGTTGCTCTCACTCTTCCTCCAGTTCCCTGCTCCGATGTCAAGTCCAGGGGACTTCTCTGGTTACCTGTTGGGGATAGCATGGCCCCAGCCACGTCCTGGCCTCCTATGCTTTTTACTAACCTTTGTCTTTCTTCTTCATTTTTGTTTTGTGTAGAAAAGTTGAGGTGAAGGTCAGAGGTAGAGGAGGTGAGAGGATTCACAGAGACAGAGTAAACAGGCAAACTGGCTGAAATAAACTGCTGAGGGGAGCAGTAAGTGAGACAGGAGATGTCTGCTGCACCATGTGGGTCACCTCCCTGGCCAGAGGATTGAACTCAGGCTGCAGCAGTGATAGTGCTGAGACTTAACACCTAGGCTACCAGGGAGATCCTATCCTTTGCATTTCTTCATGACTCTTCATAGTACCTTATATTTATTTACTTGTTCATCTATTGCCTCTCTCATAAAGTTAGAGATCTTTGCTCTCCATTTCTTCAACACACAGGACTGTGGCTGTTAAACGCAGAAAACGCCATAAATATTTTTTTGAATGAAAAAGCAATGTGTTGACTCAAAAGACTCAAAAGTATTTCTGGTGCCAAGAAGCAACTCCATTCTCAGTTCTAATCGACTTGTTTGATGATGCCATTTAAAAATAAAACTTCTATTTCAGTCTTACAACAGCTTCCTCCTCCTCATCCCTCAGATGATATACGGCCTCTTATTCCAGTCGAGGCCTCCCCTCACCCATCTCGGGCTCCTTTCTGCTTTACATGGCTCACATGTTCCTTCAGTTGGACAGGAGGCCCCACTTTTCCTGAACTAAGGGCTTTCTGTCAGCACCCTTTCACCCTGAAACACTTGCATCTTCCTTTCCCCCACCTGGTTACCTCCTAGGCATCCTTCCAGCCTCAGCTTCAACGTCCCTTCCTAGGCTGCCTTTCTCAAATCCTGGGCTGACTCGCTCTCTTTACATGTCCCACTGCATCCTGCATATCCACCTCTGCCACACTTAAGCATGTGAATGTTCTCTCAGTATATATCTTCCCTGTAGACTCTGAACTTTTACCATGGCAGGGATGGGCTTTCTGTCCGGATTGGTAGGTTCTTTGTATTAACCCCATGCTGTTGGTCCGCCTTTGTGAATGAATGCATGCACGTGTGACTGGCAGAGTCTGGTGCCCACTGAAATGACCTCTGAACACAGGACAAACACTGATGCCCATGCCCTGACAGGGTGTTCAAGAACACTTGGGTGGTTTCAGGTCTTGGCGTTGGCTGCAGGCCTCAATGCACAGGGTCCCAGTAATCATTCAGTTCCAGCCCCTCAGGGAGCAGATCGAAATGTGCTGCTTATCACCAAAGATACCCCCACCCGAGACCCTCACCCCAAGAGCCAAAGCCATTACCAAGACCAAGCCATAAATGGAAAAGGATGTTAGAGACCTGGATATTTTGCAAATGCATTATTTAAGCCTCTAGCTCAGAAACGACACATTTGTTTTTGGAGGTGAAGAATTTGCAACTAACTCAGCAACTAGAATGCTAGCAAAACTTGAGGCAATCTAGAGATTTGTGCTGAAATTGCAAAGCTGGGAAGCCAAGGGGAAGAGGCCATGCTACTTTTATATTCTCAGAGAACCCCAGAGCCTATCTGGAGACCCACAGGGGAGGGAAGAGAGGGGCTGAGTAGGGAAGAAAAACACGTGGAGACCTTTTATTGCTTTTGTTTAACTCTAATTACAAAAATCATAAACACATGCAAAGATCCCTCATAATTAACCACCCAGAGATAACAACTCTTAATATTTAGCTGCATGCCCTTTTGATACCGAAAAAACGGGCTTCAGGCTGCACTTATTATTTAATAGCCAGCCTTCCTCACTTAGCAAGGCAACACAATTATATTCCAATGGGAGGCAGATGGCATCAGTTAAAAACATGAACTTTGTTATCAGATAGACCTACATTTTACTCTTGCTGAACCACATACTATTTAGTTCTCTTGGCAAGATGCTTAAACCTTAATTTCCTCATCTATAAACTGGGGACAAAAGTGAAATCGATCTCTTTGTGTCGAGAAGATTTAATGAAGGAAAATGTGTAAGTTATTAACACTGAGCCTGTTGCATAATAAATGTTCTAGCAGTGATCATCATTATTGTTGTAACATCAGCAATTTACCTCTCCCCTACATTATTTTTGGTGGCCAAAAGCACTATAGTAAATGGATTTGCTTAACTAATCCCCTACTGTTGGACATACAAGTTGTCGTTTGGGTTGGACTTGGGATATATAGCCAGGACAAGGGTCCCCAGGGACAGAAAAAGCGTAGGAAGAATGGACAACTTCCAGAAAATATGCTGGTACCAACAGGTGGCAACACCAATTACAAATGGATTCCAAAGGAGGAGAAGAGAGGGAGAGAATGACAGCTGGAATCATTCAAAAGAGGACAAACAACTGTTTTCATTCTTATACTAACTGATGAAATTGTTTCACTGATTTGAAACAAGAATGATGGGACAATCCACAGCAGAGCATATTTTAAAATGTAACTCAGATGTACTTTCTCTTCTAAAATGAAATCGGCTCCCTTTTTCATGGTCAAAGTCTAGGGTAAAGACCTTGCCTACATCTCCCTCTCTGACTGCACGTCCCCTTACTCTCCCTTTTGCACTTACCCCTCCATCACTAACTGCCTTGCTAGCCTCTGAGCTTGCAATGTCACTGCTGGCTCAGGACCTTTGTGCATAGTGTTCTACTTGCCAGGCATATGGATCTTTCCAGATCTTTGCACATGGCGCTATTCATGATTTGCATCTTTGAAATCCTTGGAAAGGATCTTCCCTGACTCCCCTGTCTCAGATAGCTCCCTTCATTCACACCACTCAGCACTCTCTAGCCCCTTACCTGTCTTGGTTTTTTAATGACACTTTCTTCTAAATGAAAGTGTACATGAATTTATTGTTACCTTTCCTCTATGGAAGCAGAAGCCATGTTTGATGAAGCAGTGACTGTTTGCTCTTTGATGTCTTCCTGGCATTCAGAACAATGCCTGCAATATAGTGGGTATTGGTTATACATCTTTAGAATGGACGGAGGAATCTCTATATTGGCTTAAGGTGCAGGTCTATGATATACTGTCATGGTTAAAGGTACAGACTTAATTTAAATATTCACTTGGATGTTGGTTCCATTGATTCCCGACTGTGTAACGTTGGGCAATTTATTTGACCTTCCTAAGACTACTTCTTACATAAAAGATGGAGGTGACAATAGTGTCTACTTTAGAGGGTGTGAGAATTAGTCAGGATTGAAATGTAAGTTGCTTAGCAGAATGTGCACTACTTAGGATGCTCTCAGGAAAAGTAGTTCCTAATATTCATACAATTATTCATTAAAGCATTCTCTTTAGTCACTCATTCTTTCAAGTAAAACAACAGAGTTAGTGTTGTTAAACTGTCCATACTATCCAAAATCATCTATAGATTGAATATACTTCCTATCAAAATTAAAATGGCATTTGCCATAGAAATAGAAAAAAAAAAAAACCCTAACATTCATATGGAGTCACAAAAGATGACAAGTAGACAAAGTTCTTGAGAAAGAACAAAATTTCATGTGTTCCACTTTCAAACTACATTATTAATCTATAGTAAGCAAAACAGCATGATACTAGCATGAAAGCAGATACACTGATCAAAGGAACAGAATGAAGATTATAGGAAAAAAATTGGGAATACAGTCAACTATTTGATAAGGTAGCTAAGAAGACTCCATGAGGAAAGGACAGTGCAACAAACACTGCTAGGAAAACTGGATATTCACATGCAAAAGAATGAAATTGGACACTTATTTTACCCCAATCACAAAATTAATTCAAAATGGACTAAGGGATTAAAAGTAAAGGGCTTGAGGCCCTCCCTGGTGGCGCAGCAGGTTAAAGCACAGCACTGAGAATCTAAAGGCGCCTCCGCATGAGTTCGATTCCCGCCTGCCCCGGAGGTGACCACATGGCGTGGCAAACCCCTCCTGACCCGCCCACCGCTCCCCTCAGCAGTGTACTTCATCGATCTGCCTGTTCTGTTCCCCACTCTGTCTCTGGTGAAGCCTCTCACCACCCCTGAGCCTCTGGCCTGTACCCAGTTCTGTATGCACAAATAAATAAATCTTAAAAAAAAAAAAAGTAAAGGGCTTGAATCATTAAAGTTCTATGGGAAAACCCCTTGACATTGTTCTTGACAGGGATTTTTTGGCTTTGACACCAAGGCACAGCAACAAAAGCATAAATCAGTAAGTGGGATTACATCAAACTGAAAAGCTTTGCACAGCAAAAACAAGACAACAAAATGAAATGGCAACTTAGAAAATGGGAGAGATTGTTTGCAAACTGTATCTGACAAAGATGTTAATGTTTAAAATATATTCAAAATATTATAGGTTAATTACTAAGATGTATAGCTCAATATTTAAAAAAAAATCACAAATAATCTGGTTAAAAAAAAAATAAGGACCTGAACAGATATTTTAAAAGTATACACATACCAATGGCCAACGAGTACATGAAATATCACCTCACATCGGCATGACTATTATCAGAAAGACAAGGCATGATGAGTGAGTGCAAAAGAAGATGCAGAGGAAAGGGACTCTGTGCACTCTTGGTGGGGATGGAAAGGGGAGCAGCAACTCTGAAAAGCAGTGTGGAATTGTAGGATCCTATTTTAGTTCTATTTTTAATGTTCTGAAGAACATTAAAAATAGAACTAAAATAGGATCCTACAATTCCACTTGTGGGTATAAATCTGAATGAAATGATCTCACTAATTTGAAGAGATCCTAGCACCCCCATATTCACCGCAGTACTATTCATAGTACTAAGAGGCAGAAACACCCTGTCTGTTGACAGATGAGTGAAAGAAGAAAATGCAGCTGAAATACACAGGGGGGGGAGGGTGGTATTTAGCCATAAAATGCTGCCATTTGTAGCTACATGGGTGGACCTTGAGGACCTTGAGGGTATTATGCTAAGTGAAACCTGAAAGAGAGAGAGAGAAAATAGAGAAGATAGAGCCTACATGATATCACTTAAATGTGGGATATAAGCAAGCGAAACTTAGGAAGAGAGCAGAAGAGTGATTACGAGAGACTGGAGGTCACGAAACAGGGGAGTTGGTTAAAAGTACAAACATCCAATTATAACATAAATGTGGTCTGGGGGTCTAATGCAGGACATGGCAACTAGAGCCGATACACAGCATTGCAAGTTACTGAGAGTATGCATGGTAAATGTTCTTTCCACTTGTAACTATCTGAAGTGAAGGATTTGTTAACTAACCTTATGTGGCAATCTTTTTTCAATGCACAGGTATATCAAATCATCACACTGTCCATCTTAAATTTACACCATGTTATATGTCAATTATATTTCAATAAAGCTGTGGGGAAAACAAATATTCATCCTTATTTGTTCATTTTTCTCATTGAAAGTCCTATTTTCTTACTTGAAAGTCTCAAATGACTTTCTCATCCTTTTGCAATTTATGTTTCTATCTCTCCATTAAATCTACCCACCCCTAGAAGCCCATCTGGCCAGCTATCAATGGTCTAAACACTAATCCAGCTTTTTTTGAAGGCTGCTGAGGCAACAGTAGAAAGACGAGAAGCAGAATTCTAAAACAGCTCTAGCATTTTTAAACATCCTTCTGAATTTGGCCCAATTATATGTGGGGACCTTCACAAGGATGACTCCTCTTTTCCCATCCCCCACTCCTCCTTCTCCCAGCCAGGGACATAGACCCAAGACAAGTGTCTTTCCTTCCATCTTATGCAGCCTGATGTTTCCTTCCCTCCCACCAGTACCAAAGTTTACTTTGAAAACAAAGGGAGTCAGTCCTTTTTGGGCCAAGAGGGTACACTTTGCCCAGCCTGAAATGCCACTGAACTCACTTCATCTACCTCACTCTTGGATAACAGTGTCCCCCAGTTTCTCACAACACCCCAAGCTGCAGGCACCTGCACCATCCCAAGTTCAGCATTATTCCTAAATTATTATTCTTTATACATCTCTAAAGGGGGGAGGCCAAGGGGACTCAGGAATGATACCAAAGATAATAGTGACGATGATGGTACTAACACCAGTGTCCGTGACTTTGGCTCTAACTACATGTCATGTGTCAAGAGCAATATTCAAACATATTTAACAACTGAGCAGGAGGGATGCTTGCTGTAAGTATTCTGCATTGCTATCTGGATGCCTCCCAGATGACTAGCTGCACCACTTGGCATGTCTACTAGTTAATGGCACCACACAATAGGCTGGGAAGGAGTATGATGAACCCATTTAACAGATGTGGACATGGAGGCTCAGCAAAGACACAATCACACACAGAGTCGGCCAGCAGCTAGAGGATGAGCTGAGTCCTGAGCTTGCTAGAGCTTGCTAGAGTACTAGTCATATCATAATTTATGTATTGATGATGACAGGATTTGCTTTATTTGGTCAATAAAAATTAACTGTGACTCTTCCTGTTTTTCTAAATTTGAACAATTCAAAAGTGCAATAAAGTTAAAAGCAAGTTTACTGAACACCTATGTTACCTTCACTGAATATCATCAAATTCTCTTAATTTTTCTCCCTCAGAAGAAACACACACACACACACACACACACACACACACATTTTCCTGTTGCATTTCCAGGTAAGCTGCAGCCACCACAATGGTTCATTCCTACAACTGTGACAAGTTCACAACGCTGCCACAGGCCCACACATCCAGTCCTCTTCTGTTCATTACAGGCCTTCTCCGATTCCCCAGCCAAAAGGGATCTCACCTGTGCTTCTAGTTGGTTTCCAGAGCTCTGCTGCATCCAAATGGGCGCTCCCTCTCCCACAGCCAGGCTGAGTGGCCCCCTGACATGGGGTCAGGGAAGACTCTGAACATGGATCCTACCACACACTGGCAGGAGACTGATATGAGAGGTATGAGCAAGGTCCGTGCCACCAGTATGAAGAGAAGAAGCACTGGAACTTAGACCGTGACGTGGACTCAGGCATCATGTGGAAACTGAAGCCATGAGGAACCAGAAAGAAGATGGTTGCACAAGGGCAAGATATAGTAATCTGTATACTAACATGTATTTAGCAGCACAGCGCGGCTGTAAATCTATTTCATACCTAGCACAGAAGTACACACGGAGATGGAGATGAGGCACAGAGACGTTAAGTTACTCATGTGAGGTCACACAGCAAGTGGCCAGAGGCATCGATTTGTAACCATCATCCTCTTAGTCCCTGGGGCTCTCCCTATACTTCCTGAGACCCACTGCTCTCCTTTCTTTGGATTACCTTGAGATTTTTCTGGGCCTCACCGCAAAGTGTCTATTACACTTGAGGTAGTTGGAGTGGGTTTCTGTGGGTTCCAAAAGAAGAGGGACTAAAGCACCTGTGCTTCCCTACCCCCTGCCCCCACTCCTGTGCCCTGGAACTTGATTTCCCTAAGAACAACCTTCACACCCACTGTTCTGACTGATTGCCTGCAAGTTTGCAAATGTAGGTTTCCATCATTTCTGGGGAGCCAAGGATGATGCATACGGATTAATTATACACGACCCGCCATCAATAATTTAATATGCATAACTTATCTTGGATGGTTTCCTTCTTTAGATGCCACCTTTCCTTTATTTTATGTAAAAGATAATTTATCAAGACTCTCTCACCGTTCACTTGTAATTTTGCCCAAATCACCCCATTTCTGAGAGAAGCCTAAGCTTCAAAGGCTTCAATTTCCCCACTCCTAAAATTTTCAGGGAACAGATTCTTGTCTGTTGAGGGGGGAGATTTTCTTCAGTCATACTCAAGTAACCAATTTTTTGAAAATTAGCATTCTTCAAAGCACAATTAGCACGAATGACAGCAAACATAATTGAGTCTCCCTCTCTGATGATTTAAGGAGGTACTTCTGAATGTCATTTCCCTTTACTCAATACTGTAAAAAAAAATCTGGATTATAAAATTAAAACCTTATCTTTGCTTGTTGGAGCTCTCAGGATATTCATGGTCACAGGACTGAGTCAAACATAAATGTCACATCTGGTTTCTCGGGCTGTAGATCAGAACGGTCTGAGTTACGATGACTCAGGGAGTGAGTTCTGAGCCTGTCTGGAGTTGGGCTTTGCTGGCTACAAGAAGATGCCTTCACCGAACCGGTCCTATGTTGAGAAGCTGGCTATAAGCTCTGAATTCCAAGAGAGTTGGGGAAACCAGGCAGTTTTCTTATGTAGGAGCTAATAACCCCCACCTTGAAGAGCTGCTTTGAGGATCTGTAATTTATGCGACATTGCTATAATACAGTGTCTTGGGCTTAGTGTGTGCTCAATAAATGAGAAGTGTTATTAAGGAAATAAATACCTGAGAGTTTGAGAGGAGCCAAAAAAAATCTGTTCTACTGCGTCTCCCCTAAATAGTCTGACTTGTATTTGTTCTTACAGCAAATGCAAAATCAATCCTTCTTCAAGATGTTTCCCCTTAGAGAACAGTTCAAGTCCCTCTTTGTGGAGGAAAATCCAGAGAGAAGCAATGAATGCAGGAGGGGTGAAGCCACAGGTTCAGGCGAGCTTTGGTGTCCTGGAAATTCATGGGAACCAAAGGCTGGGACTTGTGGCCCTCCTGGGGCAGCTGGCACCATGGAGCATTTCAGGGCGGGACAAGCTCACTGTTAAGTGGTATTTCACGGAGTCCACATCTATTCCTTTCTTTTTACTTTTTTAACTTCTTACCCACTGGATCATTTGCTTCTTTTGTTCAGCAAAGGTACATTAAGCACTTACTTGGCCTGGAGTAAAAAACAACAGTACTTTTGCTGTTATTTTTTAAGGCTTTAAGTTTATTTTCTTTAAAAAATTTTTTAAATTTAATATTTATTTATTTTTAATGGATGGGCCTCCAGAGATCTAGGGGATTAAGTCTCAGTTCTATCTTTCTATCTCTGCTGTGGCCTGAGTTTGATCCTCGGCCAGGGAGCTGACCCACATGGAGCAGCAGACCTCTCCTGTCTGGTAACCAGATGCTCCCCTCAGCAGTGTGTTTTATCTGTCTGTTCTGCTCCCCACTCTGTCTCTGGTGAATCCTCTCCTCCCCAACACCTCTGGCCTATACCCCAGTTTTTTATACATAAACAAGTCTATTCTAAAAAATTACTTTTTTTTTTTTAAAAAAAGATGTATTTATTTATTCATACAGAACTGGGGTACAGGCCAGAGATGCGGAGGGTGAGAGGATTCACCAGGGACAGAGTGGAGAGCAGAACAGGCAGATGGACGAAGTACACTGCTGAGGGGAGCAGCGGGCGGGTCAGGAGAGGTCTGCCGCGCCATGTGGATCTCCTCCGTGGCAGGCGGAATTGGCTTAAGCTTCTTAGTGCAGTGCTTTAACCTGCTGCGCCACTAGGAAGGGCCCTAAAAAATTACTTTTAACAGAGGTAACTTTGGGATGCCCACTGCAAACCACTGTGCCTCCCCGGCCCCTTCCCCTCACCCAGCTCATTCCCCCTTGGTGCTTCAGCTCTGTAGTCAAGTGTCAAGGGTTAATTTTTCATCTTGTCCTTATCTTACTATTAATTTAGTTACTTTACAGTCCACATATTAGTGACACCGTGCGCTATTTATCTTTCTCCTTCTGACTTATTTCACTTAGCATTACAGAGCTATTCTTAGTCCTTAAAAAACAAAGAACAGAAAACAATTTGGACCTGGACCCACCTTCCCCAAAGATGCCAAAGGAGAGGAACAGAGTGATACAAGAAGCACCACCCCTCTTGGGGGTGAAGGGGGGGGATTCAGAGGCTTCCTGGAAGAGGTGACACTCCAAAGAGACTTGCAGCTAGGAAGGGGCGCACCTCCAAGCTGTTCCTTGCAAAGCAGCACACGCCCAGCCTTCACCTCCCAAACATCTGCAGTCCCTTTCCAACCTGATTTCCATGATTGCCTTGTTTTTTTCCTCTGCTCTGGCCCCACTGGGTTACACTGTTTTTTGTCTTCTCCTAAAACAGCATTTCATTTCCTCAGATGACATCATCCTACACCCTGGACACCCTAGCTAACCTACTGTCATCAAGCTCAGTTTGCAAAAAACTTAAAACAGGGCTGCCTCCTTCCTATATGTACTTCACCTTGCTACGTGGCCAGCAAAGGAAAACTACACCTTGATGGCCACGAAAGGGCTGAGTGAGTCCTGCGCGCCTGAAGTTCCACCATCAGGAGTGTCTTCCTTTTCTGTGGATTTTCCTAGAACTCCAACCATGTGTCAACCAGCGTGCCAGGCACTGAGAGTCTGCAAGTTGAGCTCCCCAGGAATCAGACGCCAGAGAGTCAGTCACTCTTGTGAAAGGGAGAGAGGAAGCTGCATGGGGCAGGTGGCATCAGATTCCCTATGGGACCCGAGTAAGTCTCTACCGGCCATGGGAGCTTGGAGCAAGGCTATGCAGAGAGTGGCTCCACCTTGGCACACACCAGGTGCTTGTGCAGCTGCTCTGAGTCGCAGCACGGAGCTGGGGTAAGAAGAACAAGCCTCGGCTTCCAGAACCCTGCCCACTCTTTGGCCTGGGGGTCTCCAGAGATGAGTGCCAATGTGGCTCAAATTGTGGCAGACTTAAAAAAAGGGAGAAATGCAAATGTAATCTACAATGTGGATCAACCTTGAAAAAATTATACTAAATGAAGCCAGTTGCAAAAGGCCACGTTGTGTCTGATGCCATTTCTAGGGAACGCCCAACATGGGCAAATGCATAGAGGCAGAACACAGAGGAGAGGCTGAGGGGAGGAGATGCCGAGTGGCTTCTCTGTGAGTCTAATTTCCTTTCAGAGTAATGAGAATACTCTAGAACTGGACAGTAGTGATGGCTGCATAACATTATAAATGTAAACCCAACTGGACTGTACACTTTACATTAAAGTGTGTACAATTTCCATTTTAAACCCATTTAAAAGTGGTTGAAGAAATGTGTTTTTGTTACGTGAATTTTATCTCAATAAAAACGTTGGTGGGGGGGTAGATGGGGTGAGAACAGTGTAATAGGAGATGAGATTGGAAGGAAGTATGGTTTTTATTCCATTCTTCTCAAAGTCCACCTCCCCACTTCCAGATGCTATTTTGTCCTGACCTCAGAGATACAGATGACCCAGCTGTCCAGGTGGGTCGCTCTGGGAGCACTTGTGGCCAGTCTGTTTTAACTTCTCCAACTAGCCAGACAAGTGAAAGAGGGCAGAGAAGTGAGGGGTCTGGACTCAGGCATAACCTGGGAGAAGAAAAGAGAGAGGACACAAGGAAACATTCTTTTCTTCCTTTTCCTCCTAAGCCAGGTGACAGAGAATGGAAATGGGGGATGTAGATCAAAATGTAATTTTCCCGTACAAGCTGCGGTGAGGCCAGGGGCTGGGGAGGTAGCTTGCCCCAGGGAGCTGCTGGGGAGCTATAACTCATCCGCAGCTCTGCACAAAAGCAGCGCTTATTAAAGGTCAAACGGAGCCAGAGGGGGAAGGGTTGATGGAAGCGATAAAGGGGCAGCAAAGGGGGGGGGCGGGTGGTTCTGATTAAGAAGTTGTCCCAACCGAGGCAGGGGCCAGTGAGTCAAGCCAGCAGGTGATGCCCCTGACACCCGCTGGGGACCCCTGGAATGGAAAATGCTGTCTTGGTCTTACGGCCCAAGAATTTCCCTGGCCCCATGCAAAGATCAATAGTGAATCAATAAAAACCCTGGCTTTTCTAAGAAACAATTATCAGGAAGCCAGAAAAAGTAGCATTGAGAACCCTCTGTTCCTGTCTACCTGCCAGCAGATGGGAAGGTTGCTAAACTCTCAGAGGTCAGTAGCTAGAGAATGACCTGAGCCCCCAGGTGCCCGGTTCAGGCTAATCCATCATCACCGTCATCATCATCATCCTCACTCCTGCTATAAGACATTCACATACAGCTTGTGATCTTATCGAAACTTCTCAATAACATAGATACAAGTGCTATCACAAGACCCATTTTACAGTTGGGAACAAGAAGGCTCAGACAGGTTAAGTCACCTGCCCAATAACACTTTGAAACTGAAAGGCAGAGTTGGGGTGTGACCACAATCTGTCTGACCCCCATGCCTATGCCCTTAACTACAATACTTAACGGCCTTTCAATTGAGGGACTCGAATGGTTTTTGAAGGCCTACTGTGTGACAGGCTCTGAATGCTTTGTTGGGATGTGAGTACTTCATTTCTTCCCTCAGGATCCAAATTTTCTCATCTATTGAAAGGACAGTTGTCAATGCAATTTGTCCCAGAGATTCGGAACAACAGAAGAAAGTAATTTAGGAGGTAATAGAGTGAGAACTAGGAAAGGCTTGCATATGTGTTTTTATAATGGGTGTTTAATATTAGAAAGCTCTGGAATTTTAAATTAATGTAGCTTTTAAATAGACCTTTAATGCCATTTTAATTGTTTCCTCCTGACCTGTAACAGTTATGAGTCCTGATCTTGCAGACAATGGCTTTGCCAGGGATGACAGATGCTTGTAGTGTGAAGTCATACAATTTCAGCTTTTCCTCAGTATCCTGGGCCCATGACACCATTTCACTGCAAGTCCCTGCCCAGAATCTGAACCTCTCTGCTTATCCGCCCCAACACTTCCTGTAAAGCTGCAAGAACCTGTTTAGCCTCAGGCAGGTAAATCCTGGAAAGTGTGTGGGAGTTAATGCCTCAGGACAACCCTCAAATGAGGGATCAGAGCCTGGGGATAAATACCTTAGCTTTCTGGCCTCCCCCAACCCCCCCACAGAGACTTCTGGGAGGCAGCCCCTCTACTTCTCAGATGCCCTGGTGGACTCGAACCCCATTGTCTATATCAGCAGACTGTAAATTATGAATTCTCTATTGATTTTCCATCATCTTCCGATTTCACCCACCTGCTCCTTCACTTCTGCATCCTGGGATCAACTCCCAGATAAACTATGTGGCCTCAAGGACTCAGACAGGCACCGTGCTTTGGAGGAAACTGAAATAATAACCCAACAGGCACCTCAAGGAATGTAACTTCTGGGGTAGGTATATCAGTTGGGAGTCAACAAAAATCTAGGTCTGCTGGGAGGTGTGTATATGTTAAGGAATTTGTCCCAGTGTGAAATTTGACTCAGTGTGAAACGCCCTGTCTGTAGGGCAGAACAGGCATTTTTCTCATTGGCACTTAAGCATCATTAAAATGTGGTGGTGGGGCCCTCCCTGGTGGCACAGCAGGTTAAAGCACAGCACTAAGAAGCTAAAGCCACTTCAGCAAGAGTTGGATCCCCGCCCCTCCCCCACCCTGGAGGTGACCACATGGTGTGGCAGACCTCTCCTGACCACCCTCTGCTCCCCTCAGCAGTGCACTTCCTCAGTCTGCCTGTTCTGCTCCCCACTCTGTCTCTCACCGCCCCTATACCTCTGGCCTGTACCCCAGTTCTGTATACATAAATAAATAAACCTTTAAAAAAAAGTGTGGTGGTGGGCCAAACCATATCAGCAAACTGTAAATTATGAATTCTCTATATGATTTCACACACCCCTGCTCCTTCACTTTTGCATCCTGGTATCAACTCCCTGATAAACTACCTGGCCTCAAGGACTCACAGGTGGCATAATGGGTTAAAGCACAGCACTATGAAGCTCTTCAAAGCCACTGCAGCACAAGCTGTTAGATTCCCGGCCAGGAAGCTGACCTACATGGCGCAGCAGACCTCTCCTGACCTGCCCGCTGCTCCCCTTAGCAGTGAATTTCCTCAGTCTGCCTGTTCTGCTCCCTTCTCTGTCTCTGGTGAATGCTCTCACCACCTCTACACCTCTGGTCTGTATCCCAGTTCTGTATACATAAATAAATAAATCCCCCCCACCCCAAATGTGGCGGGTTTACCCACTGAGCCAAAAGTTGGCATTATGGCTCCAACTTGGATAAGCAGTCTTCTTTGGAGCTTCTGAACACTGTGGGTTCTATCTAGGCAAGAAAACCACCACTTGTGGGCTTAGCAATTGTTTCCTGTTCATTATATAACCCCCATTGTCATCGTTCCTGAAGCTGAGTGGTCTTGCAATGGTGTGTATAGGTGAAGACCCCACAGACGGTGAGCTGGCCTCTGCTGGGCTTTGTCCTTGGATGGCTTGGAAGTGTTCATACAGTCCTGCTTCAGGGCAATTAATTCAAGTCTTCAAGGATGCTGCTGTATTTGCATCTGATGCTGGTGCCTGAAGTCTCCAGGGCAGGCAGTCCAGAAAGGCAGACAGAGGTGACATGGAGGAGGGTGGAACAAGCTGGAATCCAGGAGCATTGACTGGGATCTACAGAACACAGAATCATGATGGTTCTCACCACCTCGGGCGCTGATGATGTGTGTCCTCAAGAAGTTGGCACCTTCGTCGTGGGAATAAGTGCTCACCTGGCCCAGGAGTCAAAGAGGCTGAAGGAGCCACAGAAAGGTGGCCCCGTGAAGAACGTGAGACCAGTGTGGGCTATGAAAGCGCTTGCCTTGACCTACGGAACAAAAACTAAGATGGAGCTGCTTCCCGTCTCCCACTGGAATCCCACGATTGGTTCTGGATACACACTGAGAAGGGGATTCTGGGAAATGTAGTTCAGCCTGGCCCAGCTGACACCCACCACAGTAGGTGAAGGATTCTTGTGTAAGAAACATCAGAATTGGGCCAGACTTGATCTGAAGATCGATTAGACTTAGAAAAGTCTAGCAATGCATTGCAAACATTGTAAGAAACAGCTTCCTCATCTGTTGCTAAAGGCAGAAACACTGCTTAGCCCAATTCCAGACTGCTTCATGCACAGGGATTATGATGAGGTGGGCCTTCACAGAAAGCAACTCCACTCACCCACAAGATTTTCAATGGGTGACCGGGGGGATATACATATAAATAGCATTGACCCCCAGCTCAGGGCACCACCCCACGCTGATATTGGGACAGGCAGAGCTGGCAACAGAGTATCATTATTAACAAGACTAAGTGACCCAGAAGGGAGGAGTCAGGACTAAAGGGGGCATTCAGGTGGCCCAGGAGAGTAGTGGGGGTATAAGCAGGCAAGAGATGAAGGCCAAAGAAGTTGTCTGAGACGGGTAGGAAGAAGCATCTGGTCCTGAAACCGGGTAGAAAGCAGAGTTCAGAAGAGCAGAGGCAGGCAACTTCTCCCTGAGGGTGGGCGCCAGTCTGTTTCTACATTTGTTCTCTGGACTCAGTCAGGCTACCTGGCTGGGACCCGGGGATGGAGGTGAGGGGTATTTTTCAGGTGTTTGACAATTCTGGAGTTAAGAGAAAGATAGAGTCAAATCTGTAACTGGAGCTGGCATGTGGTTTCTTCTTGCCCTGCCTCTGCTCTCAGCCTGTAACATCACAGCGATTCCTCCCGTGGTCAACTTTCCTTCAGCCTCAGGCAATGGTGCCACTCAAGTTAAGGAAACTGAGGCTCACAGACAGGTGAGCTGTCACACAGATGGGGAGCCATGACTTCAAAGTGGATCTGCTGACCCCCCCGAAAGTCCACCACCAAACAATGGGGTGACCCTAGATCGCAGGGCTATGGCATCTTTTGATTAAATTCAAGCAGAAACTAGAAATTTATTTTCTTACCTTTGTTCTCTCTTCTTCATTCAGAGAGTAAACACTGGCACAGCACAAGCAGGGACAGCACCGAGCCCCTTAAATCACTAATTGTCTCCCTCCTGTGCCGTCCCCACCTCGGCCCAAAGTCAGCAAAACCCGTTATCTATTTAATCGCATTTTATGCCACGCCACAATTTATTTTTGAATTTTTTTTCCTTGTGGATAATGGCAGCTCTGAGAAAGCTCTATTGATTTCTTGGCTGCAGGTTTATCAGAGCTGAGTCAGCCGAGCTCTCCGCCAACTGGAGTCTCCATTCAGATCTTTATCTCATCTCTTCCTAGCTTGAAAGACTAAGTTTAGTTAAGGCTGTAGGGATGGGTCCTGAGGGTTGCATTCATACTCATAATGAAACAGAATTAGAACCTGCTTTAGGTTTTAACAGCCACTGTATTCACTGTGCTGAATTATACACAGAGGAAAGAGAACAAGAATGGAGGTGAAGTTGGTACTTCAGATACACTTGTCAACCTGCAGCCATGTAACTTACAGGGAGAAAAGGAGGCAGGACGCCTCGGCTTCTTCATGGTGCTGGCAGTGCACACCTGTCAGAGTGCTCACCCTCTCCAATATGTTCTCCATCCTCAAACTGGGGCGACATCACCTACCTTCCTTATGATCTTAGATTTATCAATAAGATGGGCAGTCCTCAGTAGAAAAACACCTGAGGTTAGAAGACCAACACTCACATGGATTCAACTTTCAGACACTAACAGGAGTCTTTTCTTTTTTAAGATTACTTATATATACAAGAGCTGGGGTGCAGGCCAGAGGTGCAGGGTGAGTGGGGAGACAGAGTGGGGAGCAGAACAGGCAGATTTATGGATTTATACACTGCTGAGGGGATCAGCAGGTGACACAAGAGATGTCTGCCACACCTCCCTGCCCAGGGATGGAGCTCGGGCTGCAGTGGCTGCGGAGAGCTTCATAGTGCTGAGACTTAAGTCCTGCGCCTATAGAGAGGCCCTACCAGGATTCTTAAAACCTGGCTTCTTCTAGGAACTGGCCCATCACTTTTCATTCCTTTACTCATTCACCCACATAAGTGAATACACTGAAGCAGACACTGAGCAGGGAGCAGAGGCATGAGCTCTTTCTGCTCACACTCACACCCTCTTCTAGATAACCTGCCTTTACATCCTCTAGGCCCACCTTTGTCTCCAGCCATGGTTGCAGCAAACCCCCTGCATGCAGGTTTGTTGTTCTGAAAACTGTGCTTCAGCTACACCACATCCCTTGGCATCCCGGTGCTTGGATGCACTGGAGACAAGACAGAGTTAGAACACCCCATAGGGCAACCCTTGACCAACGGAAGCCATGAGCTAATAGGTCAATTCTCTCCTTTCCCACTCCCAGAACCATTTTTGCGATGAATCCTACACAACTGTCAATGGATCTCTGTTGAATATGAGACTCAAGAACACACATGAGCTCAAGAACACACCTTTGGGCAAGATTTCCCTCTGGTCTTTTCTTCACTCTTCCAAGGCCTTCTTGCTCAGTTTGCTGCAATCAAACTACCTGCATGCAGGCCCTCCTTTCTAGCTCTGCTTTTGGGGTTGAGAATCTGAGTTATAACCTCCATGTTTCAAAGTTACTCCCCATTTCTAGAGCTGTGGGCCAGAAGACTCCATTCCTTGAGAATTGGCCCAAAGTAAATGAGTGATCAGAGTTAAGGCAAACCCAATGTTCTCTTCCTTGGGGATTCAGAATCAAGACGTTCATCCATTGAGGAGACGTTTGAGTTGGAAAGCACTGGAACGCCTGGCTGAGAACACCCACATGTCAGGCAAAGCAGTGTGCAAAGAAAAGGGAAGTGAGATCACAGAGCCATGGAGAGACACAAAGGTAAATTCCTGAGTTCCTACTTATTTTCTAGCCACTCATGGGTTCTCTGAGTCCTTTTGTTCTTCCAATAAATTAATGTTTTCTGCTTATGATAGCAGGAATGAAATTCTTTTATTTTCAACCGTATAGGATCTAAGTCAGAACATCTTTTTAAGACAACCAGGCACTGTTTTAAGCTCAGTGAAGTAAGACACAGTCTTTGTCTTCAAAGAACTTAGCGTCTACCTGCTTGATAAAGAAACAAGACAGTATCTCACATTTCCTATGCTACCCAATAATTAATCCTTTTAATCACAGGCCTTGAATATTACCCCCAAATCATCCATTCTGAAGAACAGAAACATGTCCTACTTCTGGCCATATACAGAGCTTTGTGCTTTCCTGGTGTCAGGCCTTTACTGAAATAGTTTCTTTAGTGTTAGGGACATCACAGTAAATAAGCTCATTTCAAGTTATGATACATGCTGTGAAGGAAATAAGTCAGGTGACACAATAGCAAGATAACAGCCATGGTGGAGAAAATAAACACTCCTTAGATACAGAGGGGAGAAGGTGCAAGAGTGCTTCTCCCAAGAATTAACATGTTCACTGGCTTACAGAATGACAAGTAAGGAGATGGGCAAAAAAAAATGAATATGAGGCTCCATTACCCACATGATCTCGAGAACACCTTTGGATGCGATTTCCCCGTTGCATTATTTCACTCTGCTAAGTCCTCCTTGTCCTGTTTCCTGGCAGCTCTCCCCATCCAAACTACCTACATCAGGTCCTTCTTCCTAGCTCTGCTTTTAGAGGAGAATCTGAGTTATGACCTCAGGGAACATTCCAGGCAAAGGGAATAGAAAGTGAAAAGGCCCTGAGGCAAGAATGAAATGAAGGAATAATAATAGAGGAGCCTCTCAGGTCTCTAGGAAACTAAGCTTCAAAAATGCCCAATGGTTAGGCTACCCGCCTCCCTCCCCCCAGTCCGGAGATTTGGATTTGATCAGTCTTGGTGGAACCCAGTAATTTTTGAAGCTCCTTAGTAATTCTGATGCAATGGGGAAGGATTTGACTAGGGAACAGTGGGGCAGTAGAATTTACATTCAAAGGGTGCAAGCATGATAGTGAAATGTGAGAACTGAGTAGCTCCCAGAGATCAATTCCTTGCTTCCTGTCACCATACCTGTAACCAGGCAATACTTTCCCAATTCAGGTTTCTAGAGACTAGGTGAAAGGAACCGGGAAGTGCATCACTATGAAAATTTTGTCAATCCTGCCAGGCCCTAACTCAGGCTGAGTTAGGCTCCCAACTCTCTTTCCTTAGCCTCCATGAGCACCCCCCAAAAGCACTTATTGGATGGTGTGATATATGCCTATGTATTTGCCATATATTTAGAATTACATGAATCAGAAAACGTATCTCCTTCCCGATGACATTTCACATGTCTTTTAAGTCTCAGTGTAGATGCCACTTCCTCCGGAGGCCACCCTTGACTTCATACCAAGAAGGTTTAAGTGCCTTTGGCGGGGGTCCCTTTATCACAGAACTTTTTGCCTTATATTTTAACTTCATTTACATATGTCTCTTTCCATAATATGGGAACTCTTGAGTCTATTATATTTACTGATTCATTTCACAAATATCTAATGATCATGTTCCAAGTGGTGTGTTCTGATCTAGGTCTGGGATGCAGTAGTGAAGAAAAACAGACCTGTTCTCATGGAGCTTGAATCACCATGTGGGGGGGACAGTCACTAAGCTCATCAAGTGCAGGGTATGTCATACAGAGATAAGTGTTCGCAGTGTGATCAGGAAGCATAAAAAGTCATGGGTGGATTTAAATGGAGGAGTGATAGGACCTCACTTTCCTTTTAGATGCAGAACTCCACACTCTGTGTTAAGAAGAGTGTGAAGAAGCCAGGGCAGATGCCAAAAGCACATACCATGTGACTATTTCAGTTAACCAGGTGAACACTGATGGTGATTAGGATGAAATGATAGCAGGAGAGATGGTAATAGTCAGATTCTAGATATGTTCTTTTTTTAAAAGATTTATTTATACAGAAATGGGATACAGGCCAGATGTGCAGGGGTGGTGAGAGATCTACCAAAGACAGAGCAGGGACCAGAACAGGCAGATCAATGAACTACACTGCTGAGAGGAGCAGCAGGTGAGACAGGAGAGGTCTGCTGTGCTATGTGGATCACCTTCGGGCTGGGGATTGAACTTGCACTGAAGCGGCCACGGAGAGCTTGCAGTATTACGTCCTAACTCCTTGCACCACCTGGGAGGGCCATAGATATATTTTTAAGACCCTTATGGAGGTAGAATTGATAGACCAACAGTGTTCCTACTTGAAAATGTCACTGGATAAGCTTTGATCTATGTAAATATACACCTGTGACTCCATCACCACAGTGAAAATCTCTTCACGCCCCTTGCTCATCCCACCTGCCACCTGCCATCCCTAGGAAGTCACTGATGTGCTTCTGTCACAATTGATTAGTATGATGATTTGGAGAATCATCATACTAAATGGCACCAAGCAGTATCTCTTTATCTGTGGCTGCTTTTAGATGGCACAGTTATTTTGCGATTCCACCGTGGTGTTGTATGTACCAATGGTCTGTTCCTTTTCATTCTTGAGTAGTACTCCATTATCAGGAAGTACCACAGTTTATCCAATTACCCATTGATGTAAAATTAGACAATTTCCCAGATTCTGGAGCTATTTTGGAGGCAGAACTGCATGAATTTGCTGGTAACTGGCTCTGTAACATATTACAGAAAGAGCCAAGCTTCTTTCCCTGAACTGAGACATTGCAGCTGCCAATGGCTCAAATAAGAAACACTGCAGGGTTAGGGCAGTGGAAGAATTTTAACTCCCAGAACACAGCCTGGTCCCTGGTAGCAGCTCAATAAATATTTTTTGATGAAAGGCTGACAGGGAGAACAAAAGGAAGAAGTATAAATTCAGTTTGGGATACTGGTAATTCAAATCCTAAGCTTTAAGCCAAGCCACACTATTCTCTCCTTTTTCACATCCCCCATCTCGCTCCTGAAGCCCAGGCAGTCATAATCATAAAGAGACTCCTCAGGCACAAAGGAGGTGGAAGGCAGATTCAATTAGAGCAGGATCCCTTGTTCTCAAATGGCCTCAGGTCCAGGAAGCATTGTTTTCTCCCCAGCACGGGGCTGAATGCACAACTGTTCTCTTTGGTTTCTGAACAATAAGCTTTCAAATTACTCTCTGCAAGGCAGATCCACTTGAGATCTATGGGCTACTAAGTCCCCTCCCCCTCCCCCATCCAGCCTATATTTCGCTACCCCTCCAACTTGAAACAGGTCTCACTGAACTTCCCCGCACCCCAGCCCTCCTGTGAACTGTTATTAAAATCCTCACGTACCCATTCTAAATAGCAAGCAGATATTTAAAAAGCAATATAAATACAAATAGTCGATCCTTATAAAGAAGGGAGGATGCTCGGCCTCACAACACTAAAAGAAATGGAAATTCCTGCAATTTGAGAAAACATCTTTTTCAAAACAAACAGCCATGATGAAAACACACGCTAACACACCAGCATTGGCAAGGGTGTAAGGACACAAATGAGAATGTACTTTGCTGGTGGATGTGCAGATTGGTTCAAAAATTCTGGAAGAAGCCTAAAAAGTGGCCATAGTCTTTGAACCCAAAGTTCAAATGGAGGAATCTGTCCTGAGCAAATTGTTCCAGATGTCTCTATAGGTAATCATTACACTATTATACAAAATAGGAAGTGTCACCCACGACCCCAACATGTAAAGAAGTGATGAGTCGGCCTATCAACAGAAGCTCAGATGAATGCATATTCACACTATGGATTATATTGATACAGCAATAAAAACGGGAAGGGCTGATATTCTAGGCAATATCATGGATGGATTCTTTCAAACAATATTAAATGAAATGGGGAAAGGAATACATAGAATAGGGCTCCATCAGTAAGTTTAAAAGATAAGCAAACCAACTATTGTTTAGGGTTGCAAATACAAGTAGTAGCGCATTAAGAAAAAAACAACAAAGTGGTTTTAATCACAGGCACAATAGCAGCAAGGTGCAAACTGTGATTTCCTGGAATCTAAGTTTTCTTTCTGGTCCTGACTGCTATGGGAGTGCTCCGGTTTTTATCGCCTCTAGCCTGCACTCTTCTACCCCCGGTCAGGCCTCTGCTAACCAATGTCGGGAAATGAGATCTTTCCCTTCAGAACTTATGACGGAACTATTTGGATCTGCAGATTTTAACAAGCTGAGCATGAATAATTAGCCCCTAAGTTTTCTTCTCTGAGACCTTTAGAAGATCAAAATTGACTCAGCTTTGGTAAGACCACTCATCTCTGAATTTACTGAAATTCAGCATAAATGTGAGAAAGGGGGTTGTGAGGAGGGAGAGAAAATAGCAAATACAGCTTGCTAAAGCTCTGCTCTTTAAGCTAATTAGTTAAAAACATGGCTGATGGGGGCAGTGGTGGAGAAAAGAAACCAAATGCCAGAGAGTCAGAGGGACAGATTCAGCCACGGCATATGGAGCACAATGCTAAGCGCTGTCTGTGACATTGGGCAGAATAAGAAGTGACAGCATCTGGCCTTAATAAACTCATCACATAAGGGGACATGGCATGAAAGCAATGAAATCTGTCCATTTGGGGAGGGGAGCAGAGATGAGAGGATGGTTTGAAGCCATAGAAGAAAAAGGAAAATGAGGGTATGTGTTTCTTCTCTGGGTTACTATTTGGATTCTAAGCCAATTCAGCAGGCGGTAGAAACCAGCCAGTACCCAAAATGAAAGGACTGCTTCTTTCTTTCTAGTAGTTCAAACATGTCAATGCATCTAGAGCCTTCTGCCTGGCATTAACAAAACCACCAGTCACAGGAAAAACTGGAATCTCTCTCCGAGAGGTGGTGATACCTCACGTACTCTTCTATAGCTAATTCTGAAGATACATGTTCATTTGTGATTTTCATTAATTAAAACAACAGCAGTAACGGCAGTGAGGAGGAGGATTTTGAAATGGATCCAGGGTTTAAACGTGTTAGAGGCTTAACTTGCATTATTTCATTTTCTCACATAACACAATAGGTAGTACTGTTAGATATTCATACTCCTCTTTTACCACTGTAGACAAAGGCGAAGAGAGAAATGAAGCTACTTGGTCAGTTACATAGTTGTAGCTCTATATTAGAGCCGGGTCCACAAGCATCCTCCTAATATGTGAATATCACCATGGTGTGTCCATCCTCTATAATGGAAACTTAGTCATTTGACTCACTTTGATTACCCTAGAAGCACTGGTATTGTAGTGGGAGATCTCCATGCCAATAGGGCGTAAGAGGGGTGATGTTATATTGCTTTGATGATTTATTTCGTGATGATTGTGGGAATTGGGGGGATGGCCACGCATCCTGAGGTTCTACAGACAGTTGATTGCATTCCTTGTGTAATTGTGAATGGTGTAGCAATTGCTGCCTTCTCCTTTATGTTGGCCAGAGCCCTGTGCATTGACATTGTTGGTGACTGTTAAGAGGGAGGTCTTGGGATCCATCAACTCTCTAGAGAAGGAATTAGATTAGGTGTAGTTATTAAGATTGCTGCATGATTCCCATCAGCATCAGGAGCAATCCAAAAGACAGCAGGTTCCATGCCTCTGGGTATTTCCTTCATGCTTTGTGTCAAAGCAATGGGACTTCTGCTGTCTCCCATCATGCCTTGGAGTCAGGCTGACACTGTGAACTTGTAGTTCCTTCTTAGGAGTCTGAGAGTGGTGTGATCGTCATCAGTGTGGACCTTGAAGGGGGGGAGTCAAGAGAATAAGGAGACTTGGGAAAGTTGGCAAGGGAAAGTAAAAGTAATACAAGGATCCCAAGGACAGTTCTGCTAAGGGCCACTTTTTGTTAGGTACAAGATGTCTTCAAGCCCCGTACTTTCCTTACATCAACTCATTCAAATTTCACAAGAAAACTAAGAAGTGGGTTAAGTTTTAAGCGCTATTTTTCAGGTGAAAAGTGCATGTTTAGAGCAATAAGGGTGACCTTGCCAGGATACACAAGCAAAAAGCTGGGGGTTTGACACCTAGACCCTGGTTCCCCTCTCTCCTAGGGTTCCTGCTCCTAGCATTACATAATATTGTTTCTCGACTCAGAACAATTAGTTCTGAGATGAATTTTGCAGATCACAGACAAAATGTTAGAAATTAAATAAATGAGGAGAGAAGGGAAATCATCAGGATACATTGTGTGTGGTGGAATCTGAGACAAATACTGAACAAATCTGCACATCGCTTCCCTTGGAGGTGGCACACGCACCCCCAGCTTGGGACATAAAAAGTATTTCTTGACTTTACTGTTGATTATGATCTCAACAGTTTTGAGAAACACTCCCTTAAGGTCTTTGTGTCCTCATTTCTTCTTTTTTAAAATATATTTTTATTGAGGCCCTCCCTGGTGGTGCAGCTCTGCAACCACGCTGCAGACGCTTCAGTATGAGTTCAATTCCCAGCCCCAGAGGTGACCCACATGGCATGGCAGACCTCTCCTGTCTCGCCCGCCGCTCCCCTCAACAGTCAGTTGGCTGTTCTGCTCCCCACTCTGTCTCTGATGGGTCCTCTCACCACCCCTGCACCTCTGGTCTGTACCCCAGTTCTGTATGCATAAATAAATAAATCTTTAAAAAATAAAAATAGGCCCTCCCTGGTGGCGCAGGGGGTTAAAGCTTGGCACTAAGAAGCTAAAGCCACTTCCGCATGAGTTCGATCCCCGCCTGCCCTGGAGGAGATCCACATGGCGCAGCAGACCTCTCCTGAACCACCCGCTGCTCCCCTCAGCAGTGTACTTCGTCGATCTGCCTGCTCTGCTCCCCACTCTGTCTCTGGTGAATCCTCTCACCCTCTACATCTCTGGCCTGTATCCCAGTTCTGTGTAAATACATAAATAAATCTTTAAAAAAATAAAAATAAACATATTTTTATTGAACTGCCATTATGTTACATATGTGTTCATTGTTTTCACATATAGAAATTCTCTCCTTAGGTCTGGTTACTATGGTTCTCCCCACAAAGCACCCATAATTTTCCACCGTTGTCCACTGTGCTCTCACTGACCCTTCCTTTTCTCCCATTCCCCTCTTCCTTCAGACAGACAAAATTAAAATCCTCATTTACTTTTTCAATGAAAAAATTGTTCCAAAAGGGTGTAAAATGGTATCATGGTGCCGTCCAAGTTTCTGGAAACAGAAACATTAACCCAGGAGCTCTGCCCCAAATCTAAATCCAACAGATACTTCAGCAAGGCTGGGTGCAAAGAGCTATGGGCAGAGAAAGCCCAGGAGACTCAAGACAAAGCACCCAGAGGGAAAATCCCAGGGAAAAAGCTGCAGAAGTATCCTCATGAGCTGTGTCCTGAAGCTGTCAAGCACGTAGGCAATAAGTTTCCTGGGAGAGAATGTCGCATTATCATCCATACAGAAAAGGGAACGTGGAGCTGGACCAGGAGACCACCCTTGTGCTTATTTCATGGTAATGAAATTGGATACTTACTGATCACTTCCTAAGTGCTGAGACACTTGATCTTACTTTACAATCACAACCAGCACACAAAGCAGGCGCAAGGTGATTGTCTCCAATTTAAGGCTCAGGAAACTGGCCTCCGAGAGTGATTTTTCTCAATATAGAGAGTGATTTTTCTCAATATAGCCGACCAGAGAAAGGCAGGGCCAGGATTAGTACCTAGCAAGTAACCTCATTATGCATAGCCTTAACCATAACCATATTCTCCCTTTCTAATTCACATAACTGAAAAGTTTGGAGAGAAGAAGAAAAAACAATAGTGAAGGGTGAGAACAAATTCTGACGACCTTGATTTTTTTTTAAATTTATTCATACAAGAACTGGGGTGCAGGCCGAGGTGCAAGGAGGTGAGAGGGTTCACCAGAGAGAGTGGGGAGCAGAACAGGAGGAATCACTGAAATACACTTCTGAGCGGAGCAGTGGGCGAGACAGGAAAGGTCCGCTGAACTATGTGGGTCTGCTCCTTGGCCGAGGAGGGAACTCAGGCTGCAGTGGCCGGAGGTAGCTTGATAGTGCTGAGACTTTAACCCTTGCGCACCAGAAAGGCCCCTGATGATCTTGAGCTCATCACTCTACATACATAGTTCTGAGAAGCCCCTTGGGTAGGCACAAATACCATTCCACTTTAGCAAGGAAGACAGTGAGTGAGTAGGGAGGTGATATCCTCTCAACAGCCACACTCATGGAGATGCCAGTTCTGAGTCCCTGCCTCCCAAACTCCCAATTCCCTACTCCAGAAGCTGGAAAACCCCTTTCCTCCAGGCCTTTGTGGGGGAGCCCTTTGCTGCTGCCTATCTGATGAAGCACCTTGTTTCTGCCCAAGAAACCACGCACCAGCAGCCCTGAGCCCCAGTGGAGGCGAAGCTACTAATTAGATGAGTCTGTTTTGGTGTCTGCTCACACTCCAGCAGACAGATGGGGACGAGACAGGCATCCCAAATCACTCTGTTGCGGGGCCCCCGAGTGTAATGCCTACGGAAGATGACAGTTCCGAAAAGTGGCAATGGGGACTGGCTCTGGGGGAAAGGAGGGCAGCAGGAAGATGGATGAGCTGGCAGCGGGGCATGGGGGAGACTCGGCCCCAACAAAGAGATATTGATGAGCATTCACTGACCTGGCTTTAAGCCCTAGAAATGGTTGACGTGAAGAGTTACCTTGGTACCGTGGGAAGATCCCAGAGCTCCGGCACAGAAGACAAGATCTGTAGTCTTAATTCCTCACTTTGTGTATCCGCCCTGGTAAAATGGATGTAAGAATTGTCACATCTTACACAGACAAAGACTCAAGATGTTCTAGATCTTGTTTTAACATGCCACTTTTCATAATTAACTAGAGTAATCCTTAAAACAACAGTCTCATGAGATAGCTGTGTCCTTCATTCCCATTCTACAGATGAGGAAACTGAGACCCAGTGGCAGCTCAGGATATAAGTGCACGAGATGGAGGTTGAACCCCAGGCTATGCCCTTAGATACCATTGTAGGCTGTCACAAGGAAAAATATGTCATTATAGTTGCTGCTGCTGCCTGCTGAATATATGTCACAGCCACATGCTTTTAACCCCCTGGGGGTGGGTCTCTTGGGACCCATTTTACTGACAGGGGGCAGGAGGACCTTGAGCTCTGCAGTGATGAGCACACAGTCCCACAGAAGCCAGGACTGACAGCAGGGCTGACTCCCAAACCACACTAATGATTTCCCCACCTAGATTACCATAAATATCACATGGGAGAAAGTTAAACATCTGGACTTGCAGTTTCTACTCAGAGAGGAGGCCTAGAGTACACCCTAGGAATGTGTATGTTTGAAATATACTCAAGCTGACTCTAATTCTCAGTCACTTGCTACTTGCTGAAAGTGACATGCTAGAATTACACAAAATAATGGAAGAATGCCTCCGCACATTCCAAAGTGCTACACAAATTCTGTAAGTGTGATTATAATCGTAACACATCTTGTTATTATTATTAATGGTAATCCACTGGAAATGTGTGTTGAAACACTGGCAAATGTGTGCTAGGTGTGTTGAAACACTGGCAAATGTGCGGTTGACCTCAAGCAGCTAGCAGTCCAATAATTGAGATGAAGGACAGGTGGTTTGCTTTTTCCCTTCAGGAGTGATTTACTAAGAAAACATGTCATAAAGAACAAGATAATTCATGCTACTGTCAGCATATTAAGCCTCTGGATTTTTAACTATCCATGCACAAAGAGCAGAAGGATACTAACATGAATTTCTAGAATATTCCCTGTCAGAGGCAGGGTATCGTCTCACCAGCAGGGAGGAGTGACTGTATTCCATTGGGCTGTGAGCTCAGCACCTGAGCATGGAGGTGGGATTCTATAGAAGTAATGTGATAAGGCTGGCAAAAGAACATTAATGGATTTACTAGCTGTTTGACAGTGTGACAAAAATCACTCAGTTGTCACCAAGTTAGAAAAGAAAAACAAATACTACAAGTAGTTTAGCATTAAGTCTACTGAACAGCATTGGCCACTGTTGTCCTTGTATACTGACGGAAACCATGACTCTGCATTCTTAGGAACATCTATTTGTCTCTCTCCTTCCACTGTGTAATTTATAACAATGTCTGCTCATGTCTCTTTCCACTGGGATTCACCAAAACCAACCAGCAGAGCGCCCCGCCCACTGACCATTCTGGAAGATGGTTTCTAAGTCACTTAGTGGGTTTCTCAGGATCTAACCAAAGAACCTGAAGATGCAAAAGCGGGTCTGGGAAACTTGTGTTTATAATAAGAGGCCCAAGTCAGCCTTTATGGGTTTTGGAGATACAGAGGGTATGAGCAGAGTAATGCATTCATTTAACAATTGAGTAGCAGGGTAACCCCCAGCGCTAGAATCACACTGATGAATGAAAATAAGCAGGATCCTCCCTACACCCACCCCCTTGGTGTGTAGAGTCACATGAAGTCAATGGAAGTAACATAAATGGTTCAAGAAACACATGTGATCACATTATATGTGTTCTATAAGGTAGAAGAATGGAGGCTCCAATGGTCTGCCCAATACAGATGAAGGTAGGTGACCATTTCAACCAACACCTGGACAGGAAGGAAGGAGGGAGAGCTGAGGGCTCCAGGTGAAAGGGGAAGAAGAACAACAACAGTAAAAACCCAATGGCTGGAGGCAGAGCAGTCCCAGGGAACAGGAGGAAAGCCAGCGGGTTGCAGTAAAGAGTGTCATAAAATCAGGGTACAGTGAAGACAAAAGCCCCATTAGCCTGTGTTAGTTTATAGTTGAGCCTAAGAGAAGTGGGAAGCTTCTGGAAGATATGAAGTAGAAAGTGACATGATCTGAACTTATATCCTTTTGAAAACATTAAAGGGCTGGCTTCCTCTCATCTGGTAGCATCCCTGGGTAAGATTCCATTCTGCAAAAATGGAAATTAGGCTCCATCATAAAATAATGGGAGCATGATTACTCAGGAATTGGGGTCTCCAGTCTTTAGCCCCCTCTCAGAGAGAGTGAGCAAAATTCCGTTTGAAAACTGAATGTGAGGTCACAAGAACCGGAAGAGAAGCCACCCGTGTATGGCCGGCTTCCTCCTATGACTGTTTAATTCCACACTTGCTTGAAGTCAGTCTTTCTACTGTGTTCTCCAAAGAGCCTGATGCCAAGAGCCTGTGGCACAATACACTTTCAAGGAGACTCTGCAGAAGCCCTTGGGGCAATGGTCGTGCTGGGCAGGAAAAGGCCAGTCTGCCAAGTGTTTCAAAGGCTGCAGTGGGCATCCAGGTCTCTCCTACTCTGCATGGGGTTGACTCCATGCCTGGCTCTCAGACCGGGATGGCCCAAGACTGGCTGGCCATGTATTTGCATCCCCTGGTGCTATTGATTGATTAAGTAGAGAGCATATAACCCCAATCAGAACCAGAGACTTCTTTGGCTGTTGGGCAAATGCCGGTAAGGAGAGTAACCTCCCTCTCCTTTGCATGGGCTGAAAGGATAGAATAGACACCTGGAGTTGCTGGAAAACATCTTGTTGTCATAGGGGGAGTAATGCCTGAGAATGGATGCAACATGGCAGAAGTAAGAGCTGAGATGGGGAAGAAGAAAGAGATGGAGAGAGACTACAGAGGTTGCTACTTGAACTTATCAATTTCTGGACCAATTCAGCTGCATTAATAAGTAAGTAAATACCATTTTTCCCATTTTTTCTCTGTTGAGTTTCTATGCTTTACCAGTCAGAGTTTCTCACTGCACAGGCTCAGTAAATATGGAAAAGAATGAAACAGGTGAATTGTGCC
>NW_004567130.1:13737655-13783780 GCF_000260355.1 Condylura cristata
TTCTTAATAGAGACAGTGTGCTCCTAGGTTATGATTGCCTTGGTGACAGGCTTGATGAGACACAGACCCATCCTACCAGCCCACTGTAATACACATGTGAATTACCCAAGAGGTTTTGATTTGGGACACCTTGGGTGGGGTGGGAATCTTTTAAATCAGGTGGTGCTACCAGCCCCTTGACTGGCAAGACGGCCTAAAATGCCACAGATATATCCAGAAGGCCACCCAGAATCATTCCTATATGGAAAGTTCTCTCTAATGTGATCTTATTTAATCCTAGCAATGATGTATGTGGAATTATTAAAAAATTATTCCCTTGACAGCAACACAGGAGAGAGTAAGGGATTTTAACACCCACTTATATTAGTGCATAATCCTCTAGACAGAAAATCAATCAGGAAGCATGTCTTAAATGATGCATTAGAACAAATTGACCTCATAGATATATACAGAATATTCCATCCCAAAGCTGCCAATTATGCATTATTCTCCAGTGCACAGAGAACAGTTTCGAAGAAAATTGCATGTTGGTACACACACAAAAGAATCTCAGTACATTTAGAAAGGTCGAAATCATACCTCACACCAAATATCTTTTCCAACTACAATGGTATAAGATTGGAAATCAACTATAAGAAGAAGGCTGGAAAAAGCACAAATATGTGATGATTAAATAACATCCTATTGTACAACCATTATGTTGCCAAAGAAATCAAAGGGAAAAATAAAGACATCTGGAAAGGAATGAGAATGAAAACCTTTGGGATGTAGCAAAAGCAATACTAAGAGGGAAGTCTGCAGCAATACAGGCTGACCTTGAGAAAAAATAAAAACCTAAGTTTGCACTTTAGAAAACCAGAAAAAGGAGAACAGAGTTTGAATTCAGTAGAAAGAAGGGAAATAATAAAAATCAGAATAGAAATAAGAAAAATCAACAGAGAAAAAAACTACAAAATATCGATGAAATGAAGAAATAGACTTTTGAAAAAAATAAACCCTTGTCAAGACAAAAGGATTCAAAATCAGAAATGAAAGAAGAGCTATTACTGTGAACATCATGTACATACAAAGGATCATAAATAAACTACTATAAACCTCTACATGCTAAAAATTAGAGATCCTAAAGGAAATAACTAAGTTTCTTGAATCGTAAAACCTCCCAGGCTAAGTCATAAAGAAACAAATCTGAGCAGACCAGCGAAAGCAAAAAAATTAAAAGAGTAATCAAAAATCTCCCCAAAAGCGAGAGTCCAGGATTAGATGGTGTCACAGGTGAATTCTATCAAGCATTCAAAGAAAATCTAATGCTGATCTTTCTCAAAGTCTTCATATACTTTGAAAATGAGGATATGCTTCCTAACTCTTTTATAAAAAAGACTAGCATGCAGCTGATACCAAAACCAGACATGGGCAATATACAAAAAGAAAATTGTAGGCCAATATCTCTGAGTACTTAGATGCAAAAATACTCAATAAACTATTAGAAAACCAAATTCAAAAATACATTTAAAATATCACACACCATGACTAACAGATTTATGCAGGGATACAGAGATGATTCAACATTTGCCAAACTATCAATGTGATTCATCAAATCAGCAAAATGAAGGGTAAAAATCATATGATTATCTGACTAAATGAAAAAAAAAAGCACTTGATATGATTCAGCATCGATTTATGATTTTTAAAAGTCTTTACAAATGATCATTGAATAACTAAAGATACTAAAGGTTTTACATAACAAGCCCACAGCTAACATCACAGTCACTGGGAAAAAACTGATGGCTTTTCCTTCAACATCAGGAATAATACAAGGATGACTCCTGTTAGATAATACATAGTATTTTACATAGTATTGGAAATGATGGCCAGAACCATTAGAAATAAAAAGAAATAAAAGGGATCCTAGATTGGAAAAAAAGAAGTAAAACTGTCACTACATGTGTATGACATGACATTATATGTAGAAAACCCTAAAGATTCCATCAAAAATTGTTAGAAATAACAAATAAATATAGCAAAGTTGCAGGCAACAACAAAAATTTATTACACACACACACATATATATATATCTATATATATATATATCACACGCACACACAAATGATGTACTAGCAGAAAAAGAAATGAAGAAAACAATATGATCATATTTACAATCATATCAAAAAAGAATAAAACACCTAGGAATAAATTTAACATGGAAGCAAAGGGCATATGAACTAATTATAAATTATAAAACAACCATACAACTCAACAACATCAACAAAAACAATATACAAATATGGGGCCAGATCAAAAATGGGCAGAGGGACTAAATAGGCTTTCACAAAATAGGACAGATGACTGACAGACTATTGAGAAAGGATGTTCTGCCCTGTTTATAATTAGGTAAATGAAAATCAAAATCATAATGAAATTTCACATCACACCAATTAGAATAGCTATTATCAGGCCCTCCCTGGTGGCACAGCGGGTTAAAGCACTGCACTAAGAAGCTTAAGCCACTTCCACATGTGTTCGATTCCCGCCTTCCCACCCCGGAGGTGACCCACATGGTGCAGCAGACCTCTGCTGACCCGCCCACCGCTCCCCTCAGCAGTGTACCTCGTCTATCTGCCTGTTCTGCTCCCCACTCTGTTCCTGGTGAATCTCCTCACTCTTTGCATCTCTGGCCTGTACCCCAGTGCTGTATAAATAAATAAATCTTACAAAAAAAAGAGAATAGCTATTATCAAAAAGTCAAGAAATAGTAAGAGTTGGTAAGGATTTGGAGAAAAAGAAACCTTGGTGTATTATTATTGGGTATGTAAATTGGTACAGCCATAATAGAAAACACAGTAATAGAAAAGGGTATGAAGAGTACCCCCAAAATTAGAACTATCCTACGATTCAGTATCCCCATCTCTGGGTATTTATCTAAAGGATTTTAAAAGATACATGCACCTCTATGATAATTGCAGCACTATTTATAATAGTCATGATGTTGAGAAAAGCCAAGTGCCTGGTGAAGATGATTAGATATCAAGGATGTGATATAGACACACACTGGAATACTACTGTGTTGTAAAAAAGACAAAACCCTGACATTTGCAACATCATGGATGGACCTTGAAGGAGTTATGCTAAGTGAAATAAATTATAAGGAGGATGAAATACTATGTGATTTCACTCATTTGTGCACATAAAGAAAAAAATCAAAGGAACAAACAAAAAATAAATTTTTGACAAAAGAATGATGGTTACCAGAAAGGAAGGGGTGGTAACAGAGAGAGGAGGGACAGAGAGAGGAGACCAATTTGGTGGTGGTGGATAGTGGAGGAGTATTGGTAGTGGGTATGGTGTAATACATATAGTTGTTCAGAAACTACACCTGAAAATTACATAGTGTTATAAATTAATTTTGCCTACCAAAATTTTTAAAATGCAAGATAAATTATTCCCATTTTTACATTGGAGGCAACCAAGGTTCACGGCCAATTTGAAATTCATTCCAAATCTGTCTGTCTGTGTTGGAATCACCTGGGGAACCTTTTCAAAACACACCCCCTGGAATATTTTGATTCTCAGGTAGGCTTTTATATGGTCTTCCATATTCAGGAAGACCATAAGGAAATAGCAACTAGTTCTCAGACTGACTCATCTTGGAGCATTCCAGATTAAGATGCCACTATCTGTCTAGAGCAGATCAGATCAATTCTTATGCTTCCCACTTCCTTTATAGAGTAACTGCTTCTTATTTTCTTTATGTCCTTGACACCCAGCCCGATACCTGCCAAAAAGCAAGGACTTAGTAAGAGTTATTGACTCGCTAAATGAATTGAGAAATGGATGGCGTATGGATACAGGCATGCATGCGTGTGGGAAGGGTGGGGGGAGGAATCATACTAGGGGCTTCTAGAGTTTGATATTTACTCCCAATTTTGTATTGAGTCCTTAGAAGCACTTTTTAAAGAGATGTATTTATTCATGCAAAAAAACAACTGTGGTACAGAAAGGAGATGGGGGGTGGGCAGGGTGAAAGGATCCACCACCAGAGACAGAGTGGGGAACAGAAGCTGCTCCCCTCAGTAGAAACACTTTTTCTTTCCAAATGTCACAGATAGAAAATCATAATTTCAGCAAGTGAGCAACTCAAGATGCAATGTCTATATTTACATGAAGTATTGAAACGCTTGCCAACTAATGAACAATGTAGGCAGCGCACTGGGAGGGGGAGGGGAGCCTGATGGCTGTAAAATGGCAAAGACGTTGTCAGTGGCAGGTTTATGCCAACCAGCATGACCGCTCGGCAGGTGTCGGCACGCACCCACAGCCAGCCGTGGCCCGTTTGTGGGGAACAGGCTCCTCTAGGCTCACAGGGCCTGAACATACCACCCCATCTTTCTTCTTTTCCCACCCCGTCCTGACCTAGTCTCCTTTTTATCTCAATTTCCTTGCTTCCTTTCTATCTTATTCCCTGGGATCTTAGAAGGTTCTCTTTGAGGCTTAACACTTTCCACCTTCAACTGATTTATCAAGACCCATCTTGCTACCACCAAGAGCAGTCAATCTTTGACTCAAGCGTGACTAAACAGAGTAGTCGACACATACTGCCACTGGGCTGCAGTCCCTGTGTAACTCAAGCTACCCTTCTCTCAACCCTCACAGACTAGTCACTTTCCCATCCAGTCCCATAACTTCAAGACCATCTGTGCATTGATGATTCTGAAACTTTTATCTTCCATGTCGGCTCATCCCCTTCCTGATCTCCAAGCTTATATACTCAACTGGGATTTCTCCACTTGGGAGACTAGCAGGAATCTTAAACAGAGCATATCTAAAATCAACCTCCAGTTCTCCAGCACAGTCCTCCTGAATTTGGCTGGGTCCCCATCATTCACCTAGATGCTTACTCACCCTCAAGCACTTCCATTCTCTCACTCCTAGCGCAATGCTTCACAAGTCCCTAGAGCTCCCCTTCCATGCATAAGCAGTGTGTCTCATAGCCTCTTCTCAGCCCCTCTGTGACTACCCTGGTCTAAGCCACCTCTCTCCTGGATAATTACAACACCCTCCAAATTGGTCTCCTGGCTTTGCTTCTTCCTGTCCATAGTGTCTAAACAGCAACTAAAGTGAGCCTTGAAAAGTGCATCAGCTCACATCTTTCATCTGTTGAAGACCCTCTCAAAACTTAACCATCCACCAAGCAAATACCCCTATGGTTGTCTTTAAAATCTGATCCTTGGCTACCTCTTCAACATTTCCTAAAGATTCCTCTGCTCCTGATGCTCTTTAGTGTTTAGTTTCCTACACCAAGCTCCTTTCCCACCTTCCCACCTTTGAACTTGCTGTCTGTCATATTCTATAGTTCACTTCCCACTCAGGTCTTTGCTCAATGTCACATCTTCCGAGAGTATCTATTTTTAAGGTTTTAAAAATATTTTCAAATATTGATATTGGTGGAACCAGATCCAAATGAACTGTCAAGAAGATACTTTTTTACGATTTAAAAATTTTTTGATTTAAGAAAGATTGGTTTATAATGTATACAGTATTATAATTCTACGTTTCTGTAAACTGCATTATATTCTTATATGGAAGAGGAAAGATGGAAACAGGTCTTTTCCTGTTCACATTATACACTCCCCTCCCCCTTCCTTTCTGGTAACCATTTGGTTCTAACAGTTTAAAAGTTTGTTTTTGTTAGTTCATGTTTACAAACATGAGTAAAATTACATAGCATTTATATTTCTCCATCTGACTTATTTCACTTAGCAAAATATCCTTAAGGTCCAGCAACATTATTGCAAGTAGTAAGATTTCATCTTTTTTAGAGCTGAGTAGTAGTCCATTATGCACAGCTATCAAAAGGTATTTAAAGTAATGTCACCCTATGCCCACTTTCTGTGACCCTGGCTGTTTTCCTTCATACCATCTTTGCCATCACTTTATAATTATAGAGACACATCTTTACTCAATGCATTTGTTTGGTGTCTGTCTCCACCCAACAATTTGAACTTTATGAGACTTTTCCTATACTGGCGTCTGCTGTATCCCTCATGTCATGTTCAGTACCTAGAACATAGTAGATATTCAACCTAGTTGTTAAACTAGGTCAGGAGTGTGTTGATCTGAGTTACAAGAAAACATGTTTTATTCATTGGCATATATCTTCTCATTCAGGCATCTTGCTTTCCAACAGATAAATTCTATAAATGCTTGCTGCCATAAAGCTTATTAAATAAATAATGATATATTCACCTCACTGACTTGTATATATTTTAATTCCGTTTTTGTTAAAAGTCATAATAATTATGGAAAAAGGGCCTCTGGCGGCACAAGGGGCTAAGTCTCAACACTATGAAGCTACTGGCAGCCATTGCAGCACGAGTTTGATCCCTGGCCATGGAGCTGACCCACGTAACACAGCAGGCCTCTCCTGTCTCACCTGCTGCTCCCCTCACAGTGTATTTCAGTCAATTCTCCTATACTGTCTCTGGTGAAACCTCTCACTCTTCTCTTCTGCCTCACTGGCCTACACCCCAGCTCTTGGATGCATAAATAAATAAATCTTGGAAAAGAAGACAAGAAAGCTATACCCAACATTGAGAATGAGATCATCATTATATTGTGATATTTATGCTAAACTTTAATTTCCTCTTGAGCTTTTTTTTCATTTTCTAAATTATCTAGAATGAAAATGGCTCACGTGTGCAAATAAAATCTAATTTCAGTATGCTTCTATTTGGAAGTAATTCATCATCTAAGTCTCAGAGAATGGGTAGGCTGAGATAGAGAATCTCGCTTCTGTTCCTTAGTTTGCCCCAGATAAATCATAATCTCTAGGACTCAGTTTTTTCCTCTGGAAAACAGGGGCATCATCTGTTGTTCTTGATAGGGAAGCATGATGATACTCTAATGAAAATGCCTATAGCAGCACATATTGAGGGTGTCACTGGCGAACCCTTTCTATGGCTTGCTGGGCTTTACAGAGCTTGCACCCTTCTTAGCAGAGACACTTACATATCCAAGCTGTTTCCCAAAGGGGTGTCTAGTGGCAGAAATGCTAGGGAGACAAATGGAAAACCAAGTCTTCATCAGCCTCTCCTAGGTTACCTTTTGGCTCCCCTCGACGACCATTTCACCCTAGTGGGCCCCCCACTGATTATGTGCAAGAACTGCTTAGTGGCATTCCCCTGAAATGACCCCTTCAGGAAGGAGAGGTGCAGCAGGAGGTGGAGCAGAGTAAAACCCTGTCTTTACCCCTTTCTGTTCTCTTCAAGTCCACACGGATTCCCAAGTATACCCCCTGACCTGCCCAAATAGCCTAGCACTCACACTCGCATATGAATAAACAACCTTCATTTAAGTTCTGATCATTTCCCCTTTAAAAATAAAAATACATTTGAGAGTCTGTGATATTCTGCCCAAATTGAACTGAGTGCTACAGACCAAGGATGATGGCAGACATGAAGCCCCGGCTCATTACTCTTGCCTAATGTCTCCAACCAGTCTCAGAAAGAAAGGCTCATTGGGCAGTCACGGAATGAGGCTGCCATTAGATTCCTTCCCCCTATGGGGGCCTCAGTTTCCCCATCTGTAAAATTAGAAGGATAAATTAGAACTGGGAAGCATGTAGGAATATAGCTCACATATATCAGTTTGTAATATCCCATTCTTTGAAATTCATTAGAAATTAGCTCCGACCCTTATCCCATTTGCAGCAACAGACACAACCTCCTGCCCCTCTGGTCCAGGGATGCTTGGTGACTGGAGCTTGCAGTTTTTCATCTCAAGGTTTTCTACTTTGCTGAGCTGAATCATCAATTCAGCATTCCACAAGTTTTCTTTTCCTATATTATGTATCTCATATTGAACAGTTCCCCTGTTCCTTTATTTCTCCCAAAAGCCATCAACACAAGTGTCAGGATATGACAGACTCCAGATCGACAGACTGCATTCTGCAGTAAAACAAACTACTTCAAATTGGAAACAAGGTATCCTGAGCTCTGGAAGCTTTGGCCACTCAAACACAAGGAATTTCCTATGACTCTCCTTTTCTTTCCAAATTCAGAGATCCAGCATGTGGTTGAATGGCTCCTCTCCACAAGCTTCTTTCCCTCTTCTCCCTTGTTCACCCACAACAGTAAATCTCTATTCATTATGCAAAACAAATTAGTTCTCTTTTTGTTTTGTTGCTTGCTTACAGTTTATGTTCCTCGGACTCCGTTTCCACACCTAAAACTGCCTATAAAATACATTCTAAGACAAACACAGTTTCTCTCCAAGAGAAGTTCCAATGCCAACTGTAACTATTTTGACCCTGTTACTCACATACCTACTATATTCCCTACTTCCAAGCCTGAAGCAGACATCACTAATCAATCTCTCTGTTCTTGGTCACTAACAGGATCTCTTCCCAACAAAGAACTGTAAGCAGATATTGCTAGTCAATAATGTCTGCCACACTAAGTGCAATTTCTGTCCTCTCAAACCTAGACCGTTTTGACTTTCTGCGGTCTGGTGAGAGTAGAATATTCACTGAATAAAATCAACTGAGGTCATCACTAGTCATTTTCATGGAAATATTCCAGGTGATGTGAATAGGAAATACCCTGACCTCTATGTTCCCCTTTCCTCAGCTCCAACTGTTACCACAGATCCCAAAGTAGCCCACATCTAATCACTCCTTTGGATTAAAATATAAAAGATCCTCATTATGTAAAATAACATGCCCTTGTTCTCTGCTTAAAATGTTCTCCCTTCATCCCTGACTTCTATCTACCTCTGTGTTCAGCTGAAAAACAAAGTGAAGGCACACTTTTCCAAAATAAGCCAGGTCCTCCTCCACTTCTTGTGAACAGGTATCACCATGCCCTTTCTTTACATAGCCTTTATCATCATTTACATATACATGTGCATATGTATCATTGAATAATGCATGTATTGATTGTTGTCTACCTTCCCAACCAGACTCCATTTCTAGCATCAAGACATGCCTACACATGGTACTCAATATTTGCTGAATAATGGCTTGATCACTGATTAATTAATATCCACTTTCAGAGGCAATTCTGAGTCTTAGAGATGCATAATGTATATAAACTGTTAATTAAGCACATCACACATAGTAACTGTCCCATAATGGATAGGGATGAGATTGTGACTCATGCAGGTCTCTGTATCTGCTTCCTCCATCCTACCCCATGTCATTTAATCCTCTGCTGACCTCAAACAAATAAGCAATCTGATCTTTCACCAGAAAAATGAGTTCATTCAAAAACAACAATGAAAACCAGGCAGGAACTGTGGTCTCAAAATGTGAACACTAGCCCAGGACAAAAGCAGAACCCCCCTTGTGTAGGTTTTAGAGGGGCTGATATAAATGAGGAAGCCATTGGAAGAAACTAGAAGTTCCACATGGAGTTGTTTCTCCTTTGCTAGTTATGGATTTCTTTCAGTGGCTGGGCTTTTCCTGTGAAGGAGCCTCTTCTTATTGTGGACGCCAGGCATCTCTGGCTCTCCAGTGGACTCCAGGGCTGATGAGGTGTGTGTGAGGTCACTTCCAGCCTCCCAACCTCATTTGAAGGAGGCGCCTGAGGATGATTTTTCACACCTTACAACAATATACACGAAGACACTGCGATTGCTTCCAGTTGCTAAATGAGGACATGGAAGCTCAGAAAAGCGAACTTACTAGTCCAAGGATTAAAAGTCACATGTCTAGCAAGGGCTTTTGGGTGGCTTGGCCTCAGCACCTCTGTCTGTGGGTTGAGTAAGAAGGGCCAAGGAGGCAGCATTAGGGTTTGGACCTGGCGGTGAGTGAAGTTTCCTGCTAAAAGGAAAGGCCAGGCGTAGTGGAACAGCTAAAGCCTTGAACTTCTGGGTCAGGACAGCCTGAATGCTGACCCTCTCCAGCTCTACCTAGCCAGCTGGCTTGGCCTTGTCTTCACCTTTCTGAACCTCCTGTAAAATGGGAATAACAGTATTTCTGCCTGTAGTTGTATGATGATGATGAAACAAGATCGTATACATGAAGCACTGAGCATACTACCTGATACATTATTCAATGCTCATAAAAATGAAGACAAAATTATTCTTTCTTCCTGTCTCTCTTTATCTCTCCCTCCTTTTCTTCTCTCTCTCTCCCTGTCTCCTCTTTCTCTCCCCCTCTCTCCCTCCTCCTCTCTCCTTCTCCCCCTCCTCTCTCTCTCCCCCCTCTCCTTCTCTCTCTCCCACCTCCTCTTTCTCTCCCCCCTCCTTGTCTCTCTCTCCTCCCTCCTTCTCTCTCCCCCTCTCCTTTTCCCTCTCTCTCTCACACACACCCCTTGATTCTTAAACATAATTTTTAAGGCGGTAAAGAAGCTGAGTAGGTTTCTTTACCCACTACTTGGTATGTGTGTTTCGGAGAGAACTGGGGTTGTCATTCCCCTAATGGCTGAAAACAAAGGGAAATTATTGGGTACAATTAATTGTTTGAACTGCCAGAGATTTGAAAGTAGAGGGAGGAAGCAGATGCTGCTGGGAGCTTGTGCTCATTAACTCAGAGAAAGGATTCATTTCCTATGCATGATTAATTCCCCATCGGCAGTGACTTACACAGCAGATGATCAAATGTGAATTCATTATTCTACAGACAGCGAGCCTGGGTACCAGGCATTCAGCCTTCTTTGACAACTCTGTCCCCTAAATCCCCGGGGTGTCTGCAGTTAGCACTTTGACCTACGAAGATGCTGCTTATCTGTGGTCCCAAGGTTTTAAAAACAACCCCTCAAGAGCAGCGCAGGGAGCTTCCCCTGCTCTGTGAGGGACCAGGAATCCAGCCACCTTTGGTCTCTTTCATGTCCTGCCATTACATAAAGAAGCATCTGGACTTTGGAGTAGAAGGCCAAGCATGGTAGGACTCATGCTCAACGGCAAAAACTCCCAGGGCCAAAACAGAGAGCCAGCACCACAGAGTTTAAGGCTGAGCCATAGACATCTGTCAAGTATTTATTGAGCAACTACTATCCGCAATGCAAGTACAGATCATGGCAGTCTCTTTCCATGCACTACATGAACATTTTTTTTTTTTTCAGAAGGCTGAGTGAGCAATTCAGTGCCTAATCAGGGGAAAATCCAGGGGCTCAACATTGCCCTACCTTCCAGAAAAGGATAATTTTACTGCACAGACTTCTTTTAACCATCAATAGTGCAGTACAGCATCAGGAGTCAAGTGTTCCCTTGAACAAGCAGGGCCTCTGTCCAAGTGCCCTTAGATCACTCATCACGAGCCAGGCTTTGTCAGGAAGATGGTGCTGAATCAGACACTTCCCCTGACCAGGAAAAGCTTGGGCGAGAAGGGGTGAAGGACAGCTTCAAAGAACAGGAAGACAAAGTTTTCAAATACTCCCTCCACCCCAAGGCTTATGATGGTGAATTCTTCAGTAGTACTCAGAAATGAGGAAAAGATAGGAACCATCCATGATGAATGTTCGTAAGTGTAATTTACTTCATTGTTAAAATGGCTTCTTGTTTTGGAATAGCATCCTTCCTTTTCCCTTTTATTTTTTTTAAAGATTTATTTATTTATTCATACAGAACTGGGGTACAGGCCAGAGATGGGGAGGGCGAGAGGATTCATCAGAGACAGAATGGGGAGCAGAACAGGCAGATCCACGAAGTACACTGCGAGGGGAGCAGCAGGCGGGTCAGCAGAGGTCTGCTGCACCATGTGGTCACCTCCCAGGCAGGCAGGGATCGAACTCATGTGGAAGTGGCTTTAGCTTCTTAGTGCTGTGCCCTTTCCCTTTTAATGTGCTTAAATAAGTTTCTTTTATGAAATGATGGCTTTGACTAGTCCTGTGTGTTCCAAGGCTTTTTTTTTTGGTAAAGTCAGAAAGTTAATGAATCTATTAGACCAATCTCACTCCTCCTCTCTCTTTCTCTCCATCTCTCTATCTCTCCCTCTGTCTCTGTCCGTCTATCTCCCTCAATGTTATTGGTTAATAAATCTCCAAAGTGGCCCTCGTTGGTGACACAACATGTTAGGACTCAGTACTGCAAGCTGGCCGCAGTCACTTCAGTACAGGTTTGATTCCCCAGCCTTGGAGGTGACCCACATGGTGCAGCAGACCTCTCCTGTCTCACCCACTGCTCCCTTCAGCAGTGTACTTCATCAATCTGCCTGTTCTGCTCTCTCTCTCTCTGATGAAGCCTTGCACTAACCCTGCACCTCTGGCCTGTACCCCAATTCTGTGTGAATAAATAAATCAATCTTGAAAAAAAATAAATCTCCAAAGTGAGCAGCCATAGCTATAATGAAAGACCATACAAATAAAAACTAGATGACAACTCAGCAAGGAGAACGTGATGTCCTCTCACTTGGGTGAAATCAGGAAAGGCTTCAAGAGAATTGACGTTTGGGTTGAGTTTTTAAAGATGGATGGACTTTGTATACTAGAGCTTGAGGTAGATTTGAAATAGCATTACCCAAGTGGAATGCCAGAACAAAGCTGCAGGATCTCTCTTAACCAGAGTTGTGGATTTCAACCTGCGAGTCAGCGCCTCGCAGGGTTGAAATCCCTGTGGAGGGATTGCCAGTCCTCTGTCGGCTTTTCTGACCTACGTATCCTGTCTTATCAAAAGACAACTATTTTCACATGTCTGTGGATCTATTCATTAAAAAAAATTACTGAATTCACAGATGCACTTGATCAACAATGACTTTTCAAAGAATACTAAGATATCAGCCATTATTTTGGGAATCCAGGAATTTATCTTTTAATATCAGATGGGACACTCATGCTGTTTCCTATCCACTCATTCAATAGGGGTGTGTGTGTATACATATATACACACACACACACCTATATATGTGCATATGTATAGACACACATACATACAAATATGAAAACATATATTCATTCAATAGGTATATATATATACACATATAAATATAAAAAGATATATAATATTTTGATTATTATTATTAATTTTCTTACATCGCTGTTCATTTTGATACAATACTTGATTTCTCCCCTCCAGTGTAATTCTTCTACCCCCGTGACACCTGTAGCCACCTCCATAGTCCCTTTTGCTCTTCCCTCCCTGTTTTGACTTTTTTCTCCATCCTCGCCTGTTGAATGCTTTAGATCTATGGTTTGCCTGAAAGTTTTGTCTTTTTCCTGATCTTTCATTCAGTTTCCCTATATTCCCCTATAAGTGAAACCATCCAATATATACTTTTCCTTATGGTTTACTTTGCATCACATAATTCCTTCCAGTTCCATCCATTGATGTTGCTGCAAATGTCATGGTTTATCTTTTTGATTGCTGTGTAGTATTTTATTGTAAACTGGAAACAACAAATGCTGACAAGGATGTTGGGGGAAAGCAATCCCCCAACATTCCCTGCTGGTGGGAATGTAAATTGGCCCAACCACTATGGAAAGCTGTGTAAAGTTTCCTTAAAACACTAAAAATGGAGCTTCCATATGCTCCAGCAATTTCACTCCTAGGAATCTACCTAAAGGACAAAAACAATATAAAACAATATAATTTGAAAGGAAACCCACACTCCTGTGTTTATTGCAGCACTCTTTAAAATAACTAAGATGTAGAAACAACCTACATGCACCAAAGCAGATAAATGGACCAAGAGGTATATTTATAAGAGCCCATTATTTGCCAAAGGTGGTGTGAGACACACCTTTCTGAGGTAAGCATGATTCAGAGCTGGGACACCAACGAGGAGGCTGTAGTAACTCAGATGAGGAAGAGACAGAGATTGGGATGATTGCCAAGGGAAGGGTGGAAAATGGCCAGATTGGGGCACAGTTTAAAACCCAATTATCAGTAATTTGATGGTAAGGGTCAGGGAGAGAGGAATAATAAATTGTGCTTAAGATTTTAGCCTGAGCAACTGGATAGATGATGAAAACATGGTATGGGGATGGAGGGAGGTTGGAAACCATTGAAGAAAAGAGTGAGGATTGTGGGACTGGGTGAAAGGGCCACTGGAAATAACCCCAGATCCAGATCCAAAGAGTAAGTCCCCAAATTTCAGAGCAAGAAGCCTAGACATTCACAATGAAGGCAATATCTTTTATCACCCCAAAACCACTACGGTGGGATCTAAGAAACTGTCTGGGGAGATGCTCTTCAATCAGCTATACTTTCTAAGCACCAGCTTTATACAGGGCACTGTGATTGGCACCATGAGGGGCACAAGAAAGACAAGACATAACTGCTGTCCCAAAGGAACCAGTTGAACCTCAAAACTTACAGAGGAGAGAGTGACCCATCTTTAAATACTGTAAATCATATTAAGCAGTAATATTGACACTAGTGGGAAGCTGAGATTCTGGAAGTTGCTAAGACCTGTATGAAGAATCAGATGGAAATACCCTGAGCTATATCCAGATGGAGCAGCTTGCACCTTTATGTCAAGAGATTCATCCTCATATTACATAAAAGCAATCTTGACACACTGATTTTGTTCAGTTTCCTTTCAGCATCATTCACCCTGATAGCTGAAATGGACCCAGTGGGTGCACCCAGTTCTGAGCCCCTTTTTTATCCAATGCACCCATCACCGCCTCCCACCCCCAATGTTAGGAGTATTGGCTGCTAGACTCGCATCTGCCTCAAACAAGAGTCACTGCTCCCAGAAAGCCCGCTTTGCTTCCTACCCCACCCCTAATGACTGACTGCCTCATGGTAGGGTCAATTCTGCAGTACCACTCATAATCCACGGCACCCTGTGGCATCAGCTGTAGCCGGTCTCCTCCTGACACCGTCTCCTTGCTTAGCTCCTTTCCTACTCCCCCACCCCCACTGCCTTGCTTCTGAGAGCTCAATTTGTCACAGGCATGCAAACCCATCTCATACTCTGCTTCCAGGAAACCCAGCCTAAGGCATCAACCCTGCGCTTCACCTCTAACACAATACTGTTAATAATAAGTAGCGTGTCTGAGCCCCTACTATGTGCCAGGCAACACACACATACTTCATGCACCTCATCTTATGTGACCTCAAAGTTTCAGTCCATTTCACAGAAGAGAAGTTGAAGTTGTGAGAGGCTATTTGCGTGGCAGCCCCGACAGGGTTCCTCTGCCTCTGTGAAGAAACCCAGATCTTACAGAGAAATGCATTTCTCATTCTGCAAAATGATCCTGTCCTCTACCTTAAACATTTCTCAAAGCTTCTCTACCTGCTTCCTTCTGCCTTCTCACTCTCATCCCCACCTTTCCCCCAAACCAGTGGTCAATTACATGGGCTGCTGTGCTCAAAATCTCTGAGGGAAGAAAATTCAATTTATTTCCATCTGTTTTAGTTTCTCCCAGAATGCCTTCTTTTAAATTGGCAATAAGCACTTTTGTCCTCCCAAGGATTGTTCAGTCAACAATATGTTCCTGGTGTGTTTTTTTTTTTAACAGAATTGGGGTACAAGCCAGAGGTGCAGGGGCAGTAAGAAGATTCACCAGAGACAGGATGGGGAGCAGAACAGGCAGATCAGGGAAGTGTACTACTGAGGGAAACAGCAGGCGGGTCAGGATGGTTTGCCACACCATGTGGGTCACCTTTGGGGCCGGGGATCGAACCCACACTGAAGCAGCTACGGCCAGCTTGCAGTGCCGCGCTCTAAACCATTGTACCACCAGGGATGGCCCTCCTGGTGTTTTTTTTTTTTTTTTAAGATATTTTTATTTTTGCTTACATAACTGGGTTATAGGCCAGAGGTGAGGTGGGTGAGAGGATTCACCAGAGACAGAGTGTGGAACAGAACAGGCAGATCTACTGAAATACACTGCTGAGGGGAGCAGCAGGCAGGTCAGGAGAGGTCTGCCACGCCATGTGGGTTGGTTCTCTGGCTGGGAATTGAACTCATCATGCAGTGGCTTCGGAGCGCTTCATAATGTGGTGCTTTAACCCACCACCAGGTTAACCTTTTAATAAGGTTGTGTGTACAGGGAAGAGAGGAAGTCACATCACTTTCTCTTCCAAGTGTTCAAAGAAGGTGACAAGCTCATGGTCTGTTCTAGAATCCATAGGTATCTCTCTCCCAACCAGCTAGGCCTCAGTGCCAGCAGAGCCAAAACATAAATATTCAGAAACTCAAAACCCTTCCCTAAAGAAAGGGGCATATAAAGTTGGGGATGAATTATCCTGGCCATCTCTTAAGAAAGGGATAAGATAAGCATAGCCAGAGGCAGAGGGGAAAAAAGTAAGCAAACACCTCAAACTGACCTTCTATTGGAATATCTTTCACTCATCATTGAACTTTTATTCATCCTTCAAAACCTAGTCCAAGATTTACATGGTCTTCCCCAACTCCCCAGTAGTCACAATCTACTCTCAGATTCTAGATGGCAGGGAATTAAGGGCTCATGCCTGTGTAAATTATCTGAGGGTCATATTCTCAGTCTGTCACCTACTAACTGTATAGTGGACATTTAACTTCTCTAAGACTCAGTTTCCTCATCTGTAAATATTAATATGCATCAACAGCATATTATGCCTGGAATGCAATAAATGCTCAGCAAAATGGTTGCAAATTTCTTCATCACTATCATCACTCCCTCTGAATTCCCATAAGCACCTTTTCCTATTGTCCATTCTATTAATTAGCTATTTACCCTTGATGGCCCCATTTTGTTAATTAACATTTCATGTGTGTATCTCTCCTTTCCTTAACTACATTGCAAGGTCCCTGGAGACAGGAAATGCAGCTTATACTTTATATCCTGTGAGAACAGAGCCAAAGATGTAATACGTGCTCAAATATTTGCTGAATAAATTCTTAAAGCTTTGGCTACACGTATAGGTGCTTATTTTGCTTGGCAACAGGACAAATAACATTTCATATTTACATTCTTGTTTCCAAGGCTAATTGATGACTCTTATAATCATAAAAACCCTTCTAAACTCTCCCCTAATAATAGCAGAAGCCATCAATTAAGCAAACCATTAGATGTATCAACAATCTATTAATCCACTCTTAGTGGAGGGACACTGTTTGATTTTCAGCTGTCTGGCCACACAGTAGCATTGGATTTAACCGGAATAATCAGTTATTTCCTAGTTCTCGATCAGTTCTGTGAAGCAATGAATAGCAGAAAGGAGATTCAAGCATTGGCTCTTGCCAGCGTGTGACTGTCATTTTCACACTTTGATTTCTAGGTTTCTCATAAGCAAAGTGGGATAAAATATCTGCGTAGTAGGGTTATTTTGAGGATTAAATGAGATGCTATGTATACTGTGACAGCTATAGGAATTGACATAGGGGAAACCATGGGAGATATTGCCTGCCCTCGTGAAGTTCATAGTTGAGGGGAAAACACAGGTGGCTTATTAGTACAAGAAGGTAGTAAGTGCTCCCACAGAAAGTGGTACAGTTGACTGACTGAGGGGCGCAGGACATGACCAGCCAGGACCTGATGTGCATTAGGGTCACGGAAGTTTCCTCCACCCAAAAGGGCTGGGCTGACCATTATGCTCTCAGCACCAACTTCACAGCCCCCTCCATCGTCTGTGTAGTGGGTCTGGGCTGCAACTACATCCCTGCTTTGCCAGTTGCATCCCTGGTAGTTCTGTAAGATAGAAGGTGCAGGAGGAGCCTGCCGGGCTGGAGGAGGCTGTGTTCATTTGCTCAGGCAGCCATAACAAAGTGCCATCAACTGGAAGGCTTAGACCACAGAAATATATTGTCTCAAAGGCCTGGAGGCTGGAAGTCCAAGGTCAAGGTGTCAACAGCACTGGAGGCTGTGAGGGAGGATCTTCTCATGCCTCTTCCCAGTTTCAGCTGGTGGCAACTGATGTCTTCCTTGGCTTCTAGAAACATCACCCCATCTCCATCTGCCTTCTGTTCTCATGGGCTGTGTTTCTATATCTGTGTCTAAATTTCCCCTTTTCCTAATGACATCAGTCATTTGAAATAAGGGGCCCATCCTGCCCAGGGATGACCTTAAGGAATAGTATCTGCAGTGATCCCATTGCCAAATAAGGTCACAGTCTGAGAACTGGAGACAAGGACTACACTAAATGAATGGGGGATGGGGAGAGGGGACTGATCCTACGACAGGGATAGAAAATATTTGCTCCTTTCAGTAGTGACACATACATATAAACAGCGGGGAAGTGCCAGTGGGTTCCAGAAACAACAGTTAGCTTCTGTTTTCAGGTATTTTTTCTCACCCTCTTACAAATAGCTTCAATGCGCCCTGTCAGAGTCACCAGAATAAGCCGGCCAGGGTCTACCTCTCAGAGGTAGGCTCAGCTCCACGGGGATGCTCCTCTAAGCATCTAGATTCTAAAACCCCAGTGGTTTTACTGGCAACCATCCCAGCCTGGCAGGTTGATTTGGGCAGAGGTAAAAGAATCTTGGAACCCTGCTAGAATTGACAGACCTTTACTGCTGAGTAAGGGGACAGGGTACACGCCACGGGCTGCCCAGCAGGCAGGGAGACTGGGAAGCTGGCAGCGACTGAGCCTCCTAGCCCCTGAAATCTCCACACTCTCTCTCTGGCTTCTCCATGGCTCCTCTTTATCCTCCCTCTATTTTTCCTTTATCACCCCAGGTGTCATATTTATACATTTGCGGCCCTGTGCTCGCTGGCTCCTCAGCCTGGGTGTCTGTAACCATAGGTGCCCATGCCCCATCAGCACACTCCCCACGATCATGCTTTTTGCATCAACATGGTATCATGTGTGGGTAATGCAACTGAGAAGGGCCCTAAAGCTACATGTGATGACTGTACGGGCCAACAGTGAGAGATAGAAAAGAGCCTGAGTAACTCCATTTTCTTTGCACTCAACTTCTTCCCTTTGGGTATTAACTTCTTTCTGCCTGTGAGGAGCAGCCTCTGCCATGGCCCCCGGAACCCTGGTGACCCTACCCCACCCCCTGCCCCATATTTATGCATGTGTATCATCTCTCTCCCTGCAGTACAGAACTGACTTGTTAGTTCTAACAGCAAAAAGCAGAAGTGGTGGGATGTCACTACTGTGACTAGATAATAAAACTGGCCTCTACTGTGGGTGTTCTAGCTTGCCTTGCTTGCCCTGATGAAGTTAGCAGCCATGCTGTGAGCTGCCCAATGGAGGGATCCACACAATGAGGCACTGAGGGTGGCCTCCCGCAAACAGACAGGGAGAAACTGAGGCTCTGGCCCCACAGCGCCAGAGTAAGTGAATCCTGCCGATGCCCACTCTTGAGTGAGCACAGCAGCATCCCCAGGATAAGACCCCAGCCTCAGCTGCCATGGATTGATGCTTTGTGAGAGACCCTGAGTCAAGAGAGGCAGCTAAGCCAGGCCCAGATTCCTGACCCGTAGAAAACAGGACATGATGAAAAGATTGTTTTCCCTTGTAAGGTAATTTGTTACTCAGTAATGAATACCTGATGCACCACAATTACTATCTAGGTGTCCTCGGTTCTCCCTTTTAAACTTTTCCATCTTCCAGTAAGTACTTGACCGACTTTCCCATAAATTCTCTTAATTAAATGAACAAACATAATTTCTAGTTTCTTGATTACACATCAAATAGCACAAGTTGACTTCTAAGCTGTGACCTGGAGGACAAGTAGGAGTTAACTAGGCAAAGAAGGTGGTAAGAGTGTTTCAGGAACAGGACTAGTATATGCAAAGGTGTAGGTACTATTCATTATTTAAATCTAGTTATTAAGCACCTTCCACCTACCAGGACTGGTTCTGGGAATGAAAAACAAATGAGAGTGCAAAGTTCTACCATCTTCAAGGTTGGGCCAGCTTGTTTGCAATAAGACAGTAGTAGGGAAGAGCCAAGACCAGTTCATCACAGGCTAGGCTTCCGCACATTGATACATACATGCACTCCATTAAGACAGAAGCACTTGGCTTTCTTAACCTGGGCACAAGATGAATGGCCACTTCCCAGCTCCAGCATCTCATCTGTAACACAAGGATGACAACCTCTGCCTCTCAGGATTGTGGCATTGATCAAATGAGGTGTGGGGTCTAAAGCAGTTTTATGGAGTAGACAGAGCTCTCCTGCTGTAAAGACAACAGTAGTCTTCCTTTCACTACTGGCACTCTAAACTCAGAATGATCCAAGTCCTTCATCTACCCCAATGGCCAGCAGTCTGCTGGCCTACGCTGGCTGCAACCAAGGCACAGGTTAACAGGATTAAACAAAGAGCCTGTTGCTTCTGGCCCCAGCCAGCAGGTTGCTGGTCATTGATACAAACGGACTGTAATACAAAAAGCAACCTCCCCATGGCCACCCACCCATAAATCATCAGCTACCAAGAGCTATTGAATTACCTTTAGAAGATGGATGACTCGGGGCTGGAAGGCTGCTTGATAAGGTTTCCCTTTGAATAATTCCACGTAGAAAAATGGGTTTGAGAAATGGGGTCTTTCTACCAGCTCAGCCCCATCCATGCTGACGCTGCCAGGTGCTTTCAAGATAAACACATTTCCTTATGGGATGCCAGAGGATCTGTGATGAAGGACAAAACTTTCTGCCAAGCTCCAGGGAAGTATCTACTGCCCAAACCACAAAAGGGTGGTTTTGTTGTATTATTACTATTCATTGTTTAAAGTTTTACATTATTAATAATAGCTGTCATTCATAAACAGTCTAGGTGCCAGACAATGTGCATAGCATTCGACCTCAAAAAATCCTTTAGCAGCTATACCATATGAAGCGAACTTATTACCCTATTTGACGGATGAGAAAATTACAGTTCAGAGAGATGACAAGACTTTCTTAAGGTCACACACCCAGTAAACACTGGGGCTGGTATTCAAGCCCAGGCTCAGAACAGGAGTCATCAATTTATTTTTGTGAAGGGTCAGACAGTAAATATTTTAGACTTCATGTGGTCTCTACAGAAATGAATCACTTTTGTCTTTGTAGGACAAAGACAAGACTTAAGCAGACGAGTATGGCTGTGATTCAATAAAGCTTTATTTATACAACCAGTGGGCCAGATTTAGTCAACAGACCACTGTCAGACACCCTCGTGGCAGTTTATGGCGCTGACTTTCTACATTTGGACTTTGTAGTTTCTTCCACTTATCTGTTTCCACAAAGAAAATGTGCCAGCTCCTCGTGGAGTTATTTCACTTATTCAATTCATTTGTAATTTCTTTATTGCCTTCTTGAAGGCTCTAGTGCCATAGAAAATACAATGATCCTGCTAGTTAAAGAAGTAAGATGGTAACATGAATGATGTTATAATCACTCATTCCATTAGTGCAAAAAAGACCTGCTATGCTACAATAACAGTAAATCCCAAATCAGTGGTTTAAAAAAGGGGTTCCTCAATCTTGGAGCTATGAGGGTACATAATTGGACTAGATAATTCTCTGTTGTCCTGTGTATTATAGGATATTTAGTAGCATCTCTGGACTATATCCATTAGACACCAGTGTATCTTTCCCTAGTATGACAAACAAAAATGTCTTCAGACATTACCAAATGTTCTCTGGAGGATGGAATACTCCCCAGTGAAGAAACAGTGAATTAAGACAACAAAGTTTATTTCTCACTCATTAGAAGCTGGGTGTGGGTGACAAGCTCTCCTTGACAGTGCCCCTGCAGTGGGGCAGCAGGGACCAAGATGCCTCTGTCTGCAACTCTGCTATCTCAAAGTTTTTACCTCCTGTCACACATATGGGAGTGACTGAGAATAGAGAGTACATCCCCATTCTTAATTTTCTCAGGCCGGAAATGACACTATGGCTATGCTCATAGGCATTTAGTCATAGCCTAGCTGCAAGGAAGGAAGGTTGGAAATGTAGGAGAGCACAGGGATTATTTGGCAACTCTTCCTGGTCTTTCAGTCATTTGACAAACACTTAGTGAGCAACTGTATACAGTTTACAGTGTACAGAATATAGATTTATAGATCTACACGATCTCTAAATTTATAGTATACTGATGCTGAGGATCAAACAGATTTCTCCCTGCCCATAGAGTACTCATATTCTTGTTTAAATGTGCTCTTTCTACTGCAAACAAAAGGAGCACAATTTGTAATATGTATTATTAGTAATATGTATTATTGAAAGAAACATATAGCATGAAATTGCACAGGGAAGCATATACAAAGAGCCTCTACGGGGATGGTTGTATCAACTACAGAAAGACTTAGCATTTAGAGAGGCACTAAGCATATTATAATGCACAGACAGCAAAGAATTACATAGCCCAGAATGGCAAGAAAATATTTTGAATATTTAATACATATTATCACAGTGGTTCTCAATTTTACACGCTCCCTCCTGGGAAGCATTTTTGGTTGTTACAATAATGAAGATGCTACCAGCATCCAGTGAGAAAGGCCGAGAATTCTGTGAAGCAACCTTTACTGCAAAGGAAAGTCCTCACAACAAAAAATTGAGCCATCATTAGGTACATGATTAAGAAACTAGAGTTATCCCCAAGGGCATGAGGATCTTCATTCATTCATTCATTCGTTCATTCATTCATTCATTCTTCACTGAAAATTTACTGAATGCCCTCTGAGTGCCAGGCACAGTGCTAGGCCTTGAGGAGAAAATCGAAGTAAACATAATACAATTCCTGCTCAAATGGAGCTTATAGTCTGCTTTGAGTATTCACTAAATAATTACATGAGTGAGTATCTCAGTGCAAATTAGGGTAAATGAAACAATAGAATATGTTCTCTGAGACTCTACAATACCTCCCATTGAAGTCAAAGGAGACGGTTACAGATCCTTCCTCAAAGAAGTGATAAGACCTCTGAAAGGTGTGTAGAAGCCAACTAGATAAAGAGGAAGAGGTAGAGTTCCAGACAGAGAAGTAGGAAGTAGCATATTGGGCTGGAGGGCGTAAAAGGTCATTGGAGGGAGCACACCAGAAGTGGGGGGTGACTGGTCTATGGTACTGCTTAAGAGGACAACAGAGACTGGTCACCCAGGGCTTTGGAGATCAGTTTGAAGATCTCTTAGGAAAAAGAAACTACCAACAAGTAGCTAATCTTTTTAAGCCAATCTTCTTAAGCAGATCTCTCAAGCTGACATGGAGAGTTGCATAGAGATGATACAAGGAGACCTATAGCTGATGGTTACTATCTTCCAGGTCAGAGACGTGGGGCCTGGGACCAGGGTGGTGGTGGGGAAAACAGAGAAAGGTAGATGGATTTGAGAGCCAATTATGACATAGGATGTGAAGATGGGAGGGGTATTTATCCTGCTTTCTATCTCTCCAGCCTATAGAACTGGATGGGTGATGGGGAGTGCACTGAGATCAGAAACACAGGGAAAAGATTTGGGGGAAAGTGGGCCAATACAGTCTATAATAGAATATGAGCTTAAGAAGTCTTTGCAGCAGGCTGGTGAAAAATACCAAGAAGGCAGCTGGATATATGTATCTGAAACCCAGAGGAGAGATGAGGCTGAAATTATTAAACAAGAGTAATCAGACTTATAGATGTTCAATCCTCACGTGGCCAAGGGCTTAGAACCCAATTCCTGGCCTCATCATTTGTGGCTGGTTAGCCTTGACTTGTTGGCAGTAACCATAACAACTTCATAAAGACAGAAGCACTTGTCTGCTTCTCTCAGAATTCATTCATTTGTTCATTCAACGAACAGTCCTGTATGCTATTGTGTACCTGATTTTGTCCTTGGGAGCTGGTGAAATAGCAGTAAATGAGAACAAACAAAGTTATGATCCTTTTAGGCATTTAAATTTTATGGCTTCTTCCTTCCTGTGGATTGTTCACAACAACTGGCCCCGGCTCTTCCATGTCTTTTCTGAAATAAATTACCCCACACAGAAGGAAATGCTTGCCTATAAAATGACCTCAAAATTTTAATAGGATAATAGAATTGTAGTATCTCAGCCTTATATTATTAGTATCCATTTAGTTCAATGATGTCAAATAGATTTCTTCTTACATGCCAACTTTAATTGATTGTCATAGCTTCCAGGAGAGCTAAGCTGAGAATGATTCAGCTGGAAAAAGCAAAGAGATCCATTAATGATATTTCTCAGGGTTTGATATGGGAGCATGAAAAACAGTATGTCCATGGTTCGGATCTCAACTCCTCTTTTTTAATTATGGGTGATTTCCATTTGATATTTTAAGGAATTCTGTGTTGAGGCTGATGAATGATATTGGTTTATTATTTTCTTTTTTATAATGTCCCCATCATAGTTTTTTATATGTGTAATACTGGCTAAATGATACAAGTTAGTGACGATCCTATTTTCTAAGGGGTTTGTGCAATACTGACATTATTTTATCCTTAAATTTTTGATAAAATGGGTCAGTCATTGTGGGGGGGGGAAGGGAGCAGGGTGTCAAGGAGCAGTTTTAAACTGTGAAAATTCTATTTTAAATAGATACAGGGCTTTTGAGATTTTCCATTTCTTTTTCTGTTCGTTTTGGTATGTGGAATTCTTCGAAGAATTTGCACATTTTGTAAGTTTTCCAATTTAATCCATTTATTTAAGGGGTAAATAAACTAAACTGTAGTTAGGACAATTGACATGCTCCAGGTCACAAATTAATGACAGACAATCAAGCATAAGAACTCAGGTCTGGGCCCTCCTTGGTGGTGCAGGGGGTTAAGACAGCAGGTGCGCCGCAGCTGCTTCAGTCGAGTTCGATCCCTGGCCCGGCCCCCGAGGTGATCCGCAAGGCACAGAAGACCTCTCCTGTCTCCCCCACTCCTCCCCTCAGCAGTGTACTTTGTCAGTCTGCCTGTTCTGCTCCCCACTCTCTCTCTTCCACATACCAAAAAAAAGTGAATTCTCTCGCCGCTCCTGTGCCTCTGGCCTGTACCCAATTCTGTATGAATAAATAAATCTTAAAAAAGAAATAACTCAGGCCTTCAGAGGCTTAGTCGATAGCTCTCAACAGACCACGCCCAGGTTTATCTTACTTCCAAAAGCCACAAAGACATTACCTAAAGATCTCTCCTAAAATTATATAGACATGCATTTAAATGCCACATACCACAGCACAGAGCATGCTCTGGTAAAATCACCTTTATCAGCAACAAACAAGAGCCTCTGATTTTAGCCATTTTATCTGCAAAAGATTGAGGAATCTTGAAGAAATTCATGGAGAGCGAGAAAGAGAAACCCTCTCTATGTAGCGTGTCCTGGGGAGGCAACCTCTCCCCTGAGTGTCCCCAATGCAGTGCAAGAACTCAGGCTGTCCATAGAGATGATTCCCCCCAGAGTCTGGACCTGGCTTTTGGAACATAAAAGTCCTGAGGGACTGTCTCTGCCTGCCCTGACCTACTTAGATGTGACATGCCTGCTGAGGACGGCAGTGAGCTAATGGGGAGCGACAAGAAGGCAGACTCAGGGTGGCCCAGGGGAGCTGAGCTCAGAGTGCTTGGCTCCAACCCTCCTGGGGGGAGGTGTCCCTAGAGGAGAAGCATCAGTTCAGTCCAAACACGCCAGCACCCTCATAACAATGTTCAACAATACTTTTGTGTGCTCCTGAAGTCCAAACTCCTAAAGGCCTGGACGACCTGACCACTGCGCGCTTCTTTCTCCACACACCCCACTCCCTCCATTTTCTTTGAGTGAGACTGACCTTTCTGTTCCAAAATGGAAAGCTACTCTCTCTTTCCTCAGGGCCTGTGTATATAGAGATTGTTCCTTTTTGCCTAAAATATCATCTCCTATTTTCCCTTGACTTGTCTTACTGGTCTTCTAGTTGCAGCATAAAGATCACCTATTTCAGTTGCATCTGCCAACTCAACAACTCTGCCCCTTCCCTGTGCTTCTATAGCTCATTGCACCCACTCCCTGGTGGTACTTGGGTGGTGTTGTGGGACACAGTGTCCCCACGGCTCTGTAAGCTCCAAGGCCTTTCTCCTCAGTCCCATAGTCCTCTGAGCAATTGTCTACTCTACATCGTTCTATAAACATGGTAAACTAACAGCCAAGCCATTCTTCCTGGTCTTTCCCATTTCAGCAAATGGCATCTCCATCTGTGTAATTGCTCAGACAAACCGTTGGAATGACCTTAACTCCTCTCATATCCCATATCCTATTCAGCTATAATTTATCTAATATATTGCTAGAAATTGAGGCTACTAGAGGGGTAGGACAGGCACTGGGGAATAAAGTGGGGAAGGGGTCTCATGGATTTAGGGGGAGGATAGCGGAGGCTTTGGTGGTGGGTGTGATATAGTGACACACACCTGGAGAGGTGTGATGCTGTTCCCCTAAACCATGCACAGTGTTGCAAACCAACATCACCTCAATAAAAAATAGTGACAAAAAATATTTCCAGAGCCCAACCACTTCCCAGCATCTCTGGGTTGCTGTCTGTCCTTCAGTTATTGCAATGGGCTCCAAACTGGCCTCCCAAATTTATCCTAACTCCCCTAGTTTTTATTTCTGACATGGTAGACGGAGGAATCCTTTTAAAATAAATAAAAATAAATAAAATTAATAAAGCAGAAGCCAGATCAAGTCTCTTTTCTGCTCGTAGCCCCCTGGCCTCCTCATAAGCCAAGTCCCTGTGGAGTCTGAGCTCAGCTACTCCATCCTCACCTCCTCCATGCTCCCCTCTCTTGCTCCATCCACCTGCTCTGTCCTCCCTGCTGAGCTCGGAACATGTCAGGCCAGCTCCTGCGTTCCAGTCTTTGCACCAGCTGGTCCCTCTGTCTGAAGCGCTCTTCCCCAGATGGCCACATTGTTCTTCCCCCAGTTCCTTCAGCTCTCTGCTCACTTCATGAGTGAAGACTCCACCAGCCCAGTAAAATGGCAGCCCTCATCCCTTCCTACCCCTCCACCCTCCCTCAGTTGTTGTATTTTCCTCTGTAACTCACAGCATCACCTGATCTCAACACTCCATATTCGTCCATTTATTACTTGTCTCCCCTACAATGCAAGTGCCAGTGTAGGGACACAGACTTCTACTCTGATAAGTAGAAGTGTCCAACAGATGGAACTGGAAAGGCCAAGACTTCCAGCAACATGGCGGATTGACCAGTGCATGCAATCCCGACGACACAACATGTTATTGGCTGGAGGCGAGGGAGGAATACGGAGTCAGACACAAAAATAAAGAAGAACATCCCAAGGGATCAGAGGTGACAAGAGAACTGAGCATATGGAGGAACCCCAAGTGACAGCAGACCAAGTTGGGGGTGTCAGACAGAACACAGGTCCAGGGCTGGGGCTAGAATGCTTTATAAGAGAAAGGCACAAAGTAGAATTTCTGAAATCTAGAAGGAACTTTTTGTCAGAATTTTTTAAAAACAGATAGTCATGGGTATCAAATTGCTAGGAAATTTAGATTCCCTTGGCTACTTCTATTGATTCCAGTATTTTTTAGACCACTCTTCCTCTCAGGTGTTATCCCCATAGAATTCCCACCACCAAACCACCTGTGAACCATCACCACAGTGCAAGTTGATCAAAATGATGTCAATCTGTGGATACTTGGTAGATAATAACAAAATTTTTATTGGAAATAGATTTATGAATGAGATGAATGAAGCTAATTTTTAAAAATTAATTCATATATCCACCCATGAATATCATTATTATTAAAATGAGAAGGCTTGTCAAGTGGGGTAAACATGCTTCCCAGTAGCCTAGGAAAGCTGCAAAGGAGTGTACCATCTGCCCGGGCTCCCAGTGGCTCCCTTTGTTTGGGTTCCTCCAAACTAGACCCTGAAATGAGCACATGTGTTCAGGTAGCTTACGTAGGCAGTGATCCCAGACTACACAACAGAGAGTTAGGAGGAAGCAATAGAGGTGAAATAAAATAAGCAAGTTACTGCTGGGGGAAACTGAGATGTGGTCTTGCTGGGGGCCTCTGGGAGACCACAGAGCATACATCTCAAATGATAGGAAGGTAGATGGGACCTTTATGAATCAGCTCCATTCCCCCACAGCTGAAGATTGCACTGAAGACATTCACTTCTCTTGTGTTTCTAGGTTATTCCAGAGCTCAGCCAGACCAGCAAGCAGGCAGAAAAGAGAGAGGCAAAGGGTTGAGGTAAAAATGTTATCAGCAGCATGCTAGGCAGTGTGTTCAACCAAGAAAAACCCAGGCAGTCCAAAGGGGTCCAGGACAGAGCCACTATTACAGTGGGGAAAAGTCTTTTATAAGAGATTGGAGCCCAAACACACATGAACCATGGCATGGGGCAGGGGGGGGGCTGGTTTTTATACTCCTCATGGGACACAGTGACCCTTGGCAAACAAATGAATATAAATGAACTGGACTATGAATTCCTGAGGCCCAGAAAGAATGAAATCAAAAACAGTATAAAGGTAATTCCGATCCCAGCAAGGTCTGGCTTCCACCCAGTCACCCTGAGCCTGGGGGCATTAGCCAGTCCAGTAAAAACAACCAGAGAAAGAAGACAATCTACTACCCATGATGTGGCCCCAGCAGTGGACAGAGGAGACAGTCCTCTGTCCCTTCACACCTACCAGAATAGCAAAAATCCAAAACACGACAACGCCAAGTGCTGGCAAGGGTGTGGGGCAACAGGGACTCTTACTTAATGCTGGGGGAGGGGAGTGCAAAATGTAATAGCTACTTTAGGGGCCAATTTGGCAGCTTCTTAGTAAATAAAACGTGGTGCTTGGAGCTGTCCTGAGTACAACACCCACAGAGCACAACACACACATTTCCAGCATCTTCATTCATAATTGCCAGAACTTGGAAGCAACCCTGATGGCCTTTAGTGGGTAAATGGGAAAATAAACAGTGGTGTCTCCATGCAGGGGAGTTGTATTCATTGCTTCAAAGAAATGAATTAATAAGCTATGGAAAGACAAGGAGGAGCCTTAAGTGCATCTTAGTAAGAGAAAGAAGCTAACTTGAAAAAAATGCAGACTGTATGATGTCAACTATACAATGTTCTAGAAAAGGCAAAACTTGGGAGGCAGTAAAATATATAAGTAGTTGTCAGGGGTGGAGCAACAGGGGAAGAGAGATGAGTGGACAGAGCACAGAGGATTTTTAGGACACTACAACTATTCTGTATATGTTGTTGTTGTTATTATTATTATTATCATTATTGCATAGAACTGGGGTACAGATCAGAGGTACAGAGAGAGGGAGGATTCACCAGAGACAGAATAGAGAGCAGAACAGATGGAGGGACTGAAATATACTCCTGAGGGGAGCAGCAGGGAGACAGGAGAGGTCTGCTGCACCATGTGAGTCAGTTATTGGGCCAGGGACTGAAACTCATGCCTCAGTGGTGATAGCACTGAGTCTAACAGCTAGGCCACCAGGGAGGTCTCACTCTTTATGAGACCTTAATGGTAGATACATGTCATTCTATATTGGCCCAAACCCATAGAATATACACCAGCAAGAGTGAATCTGTATGCAAACTACAGACTGCAGGCCACAGTGACATGTTGATGCAGCTTCTTCCATTATAACTATTGTTCCCGCTGGTGGGGGGTGCCTGACAGTGGGGGAGGCTGTGCAAGTTGCGGGGTGAGGCAGGGAGTGTATGGGAAATATACTTTCTGCTCGGTTTTGCAATGAATTTAAAACTTCTACAAAAACTAAAGTAGATTAAAAAAGAGAAGAAAAGGCCTTGCCTCTCCTTCTTCCTCACCTTAACACAGCAAGAAAAGGGAGGCCCATTCGGAGGGAGGGAGGAGGTCACAGCCCCCTCTTCAGCTAAGCACCACCAATGCTGGGAAACAAAACAGGAGGCCTGGAATGAAATCTGAGATTGAAGTTGAAAAATGGCCTGGTGACGAGGCCTTTTTAATAACCTAGGAGATTGAAAAGTTATGGAATCCAACTGACATCCCACATAGCAGGAAGGTAGAGGTGTGTGGAGGTGGAAGAGTGGGAGAAAAAAGAGATCTCTTGTTGATGCCTTGGTGAAAGGTTTCTCAATTAGGCAGGCCATTCCTGAGATCATTTTGCAAATCAAATAAATTCGCCCTTGTTTTCCATGTGGAATGTCTACATAGGTGCACACACTGAGAGGGGTCTCTGTGGTTGGCAACATCCCAAAACGGGTCTGGTCTTCTTGGTGGAACACAAGGCGTTTGAACGAGAATATTCTCTGGACCTGCTGAGGAGTCGGGTATCAGTAGCAACCGGCACAGCAAAATCTCACATTTCTAATGCATTTTATATTTCAGGGGGCTCAAAACACCAAACTTGTTACCAGGCAAGGTGAGGCATAGCCTGGGGCCCCCAAAGCTGCCTCCTCTAATAGGTTCTGCCATTGCTGCACCAAGACAAAACAAACTGTAGTGTGCAAGACCGTCCATTAAAAAGAACTTGATGCCATTAGTGGGCAACAGAGAGAAGGGAAAGGGAAGCTTAGATAAAGCAGTTTCCACATGAAACACCCAAAGTCCCCCACCCCCTCATGATATACGTCCACCAAATAGGGTCAGCCCAAAGCAGGGCAGCTGAGGCCCCAAAGCCAACCCCAGTCTGAGGCGCCTTCTGGGGGCACCCACAGGAAAGGGGCGGCTGGGGCTGGGCAGGTCTGGGAGGGAAAGAGCAAAATCACTATCAAGACCAAGGCTGCCACTGTCAGCCTCTCCACAGGTCTCTCACCCACGTCTGCCTCAAGTTCTCCTCCTGAGTCTCTTGAGTCCCTGGCACCAGCCCAAGGCCAGTGGCAAGGGCAGCTATCCACGTGTCTCTGGTCCACGTGCCCCTTCCAAGTCCTCTTCCCCCGTCCCCTCTCCTCCTCCGCTCCTCAGCTCTGTCCTCCCTCGGGTGGGGCAGGGGACCTGGCACCTCCCGTTACAGGCTGACTTGGAGTCAGCAGGGCCCAGGCTGACCCGTGAGTGGGATGATGAGTGAGCCGCTCCTGCCCACATCTGCCCCAAGAGCCCAGGCGTCTCTCATGAGTGATGTGGCCCTGCAGCCATGGCCCCAGTAGCAGGCCATGCTGGTGTTCCACAGGGGTGGATGCGGCAACTCCCCTCCCGGCTTTCCCTGCAGCCAGTGGCAAGGGCTGCCATGTTGTGTTGGGTTTTGTTTTGGTTTGGTTTTGAGTTGTTTCTTCTCTTCACCTTGACTTGGGTCTCCAGCTTCTAGAGATCTGTGGAATGACAGACAAGCTCCTAGAGAGTATTTTCCTCACAATGAGGGTTAACATCATGACCCCGGCTTCTAGAACAAACCTTTCCTCTTCCCTACCAAGCACGGTAGCTTCTTATTTTTTTTTAAACTGTTTTATTCTTGAGTAAAAGAAGTAGGGTACAGGCCAGAGGTGTGGGGGGTGAGAGGACTCACCAGAAAGAGTGGGAGGCAGAACAGACACTGAAATACATTGTTGAGGTGAGCAGTGGGCGAGACAGGGGAGGTCTGCTGCGCCATGTGGGTCAGCTCCCTGGCCACGGATCGAACTCAGGCTGCAGAGGTGATATAGTGCTGAGACTTAATCCCTAGGCCACCAGGGAGGGCCCATACTAGCTTCTTAATGAAAACCCTAGTCGAGTACTAGAGAAATGCCCTGAACCTGGCCACTTTCCAGGGCCAGAGAGAGAGCTAGCAACGGGTTGAGGGACTGGTAGGGGGGCAGCGTGGGGGCTAACTCACATGCCATCTTCCTCCTGTGAGAGGGTTCCAGCATGGCTGGTTTCTCTGCATGGAACACTCCACCCACCTGTTCTGCTCCCCAAGCCCACACATCCTGGAGACTCCGCGCAGGCCCCTTCCCTAATGCCGAGTAGATTTCTTTCTTGGGTGCTCCCAGGACACACCTGCAGCTTCCACATTTTATTCACTTTGTAACAATTTACCCATTTAGGGGATTATTTAATTATGGTCTGCCTCCCTACCCAGACTCCAGTTTCCACAAGAACAAGCACTGTGGTTAATTCTGCTGGTCACACAACTCCAGGACATAGCATTTAGCACTGACCGTAGTAAGATGTTCAATAAATGTTTTCATGACTAAATCAACAAATCCTATTTTACTAAGAAAGGCAAACACATTCACCAAGTATTTGTTGAATAATTTAACCAGTATCTTTAAACCTGTCATACTATTAGTACCTACTCAATAGTAATAGCTACCTACTGAAGGTATTAGGGAAGTTACAATGTTCATGCAGATCAAGGTCTTAAACAACTCCAGCACATAAGCACTCAATAAATATCAGTTAATATTATGAGCATTGTGTTGTTGCCATAAAGTAGGAAGATATTTTGAATTATTACCTGCAGGAGGTTGTCTTCTCCATACTTTCTTCTAACTCAGCCCTTCTTTCCATTGGGAAACATTTTGCAGATGTGGAAACAGAGGCTCAAGGATAAGCAACCAAGTTTGACTCCAAATCACATCTGTTAGGCTCAAAAACGCTAGTATTTACCCTACTTTTCTCAAGCCATCCAACAAAGATGAAATGAATAGGGCCCTCCCTGGTAGCACAATGGGTTAAAACACAGCACTGTGAAGCAATCCGCAGCCACGACAGCACCAGTTCGATCCCCAGCCAGGGAGCTGACCCACATGGTGCAACAGACCTCTCCGGTCTCCCCGCTGCACCCCCAAGCAGTGTATTTCAGCAGATCTGCCTGTTTTGCTCCCCAGTCTGTCTCTGGTGGATCCTCTCACCCCCGCACACCTCTGGCCTATACCCCAGGACTTGTATGCATAAATAAATGAATATTTTTAAAAAGATGAAATGAATGGATTAACAGGACTCCAACTTCATTCATTTAGAAAGATCTTTTTTTTTAATTTGTCCTCAAAGAGAAAGTATCATTTTACTGAAGAATCATCACCATTCGAAAGAGTGCCTAAGATGATTATACTCCCATGCGTGTCTAGCTAAGAAATAAATGCTTCTTTTTTATTATACCAAAGACAATGGTGTACTGATGCATTATTGGAAACAATTATCTCTCTACTATGTTTGGGCGGTAACTCACCAGAAGTTGCTGCCTCAGCCAATATTACTTGAAGAGGGTGATTTTTTTCATTTTGTTTTAAACCCGTAAAGTGTTTTTTAAAGTGAATAGGAGGTGTTTTTGAAAAATCGATTACATATTTCCATTTTAATGTAAACATTTCATGTCCAACATGCTGCCTGGCTACCTTATTAGCATTTCAATGCAAAGCACCAATGGGAACATTTATTTCAAAACCATTTTTTTTCCAGGCAGAGAAAGCAAATTGAGCAAGTAGTTAGCAGGCCTCTTCCCACCCCCAGCACAGACAGCTGACCAAAGGCAATCACTGCTTAGGAAGGATGGGGACAAAATTTCAGAAGAAATGGGAAAATAGAAAGTAGCTTTAAATCCAACATCTCCAGGGAACAGCCAAGATGTTTATTTGGATTTTTTTTAGAGACTCTTTCGAACTCTGTTCTGCAAATATTACACCTCAAAAATAATAATAATAACTAGTAAATATAGTGTATTTTATGATGGTGAATTTAGACCCTAAGAGAAAATTTCCCTATTCTCTGTGTTGAGGAGTCACTTCCTCAGGATTATTAGAAAAGGCCCTTTGAGGGAAAAGAGAGTGCTGCTTGAAACCCAATGCTGGGTTTAAGTCCTTTACCCCATAGTGAGCTGATGTCCTGTTTCCAAAGCCAGGAAGCTTTGGAAAAGCAGCCCACATGCTTGCTGAGAACACGAGGCTCTCTGCACTGCACGCTCAGCACGCCACGTGCAATTGAGGCAATTTCGGCTGAGTGCAAAGTGCTCCATTTGAGGCTGAAATCATGCCAAAGACACCTCACAAAAGCCACATTCAGCACCTCCGACGCCACATTCCATTCGGCGCAGTCTCCATCAGTGCCCAGGATTCCAAAAGCTCTTGGCCACATCAAATAAGGGCAGGCAGGAAAACAATAGCAAGGGACACAAACCTGAAATCTAAAGAAGGGAGCCATCAGTGATGTCAGCTGAACTCTGAAAACAGATGTGGCTTAATGAGCGAGAGAGAGACCAGGTTTCTCCAAAAAGGCAGATTCAAGTAGGTTAAGACACACAGCATCACACTATTCTGATGGGGTGCGTCCCAGTTCAACTCCTTTGCAGGCTGTTTGGCAGGACTTACTAAAACTAAACAGTGCACGTGCCCTCTGGGGCAGATAGCTCTCCTCGTGGCACCCAGGGGAAAAAAAATGCAGATGGCTGCTTTGCAAGCAGGAGAGAGACAGATTTTCAACACTGAGTTGCTTGTAACAGCCAAGAGGTAGGAAATGATCTCATATCCAGCATCCATCTACGGGGGGGATACTATTCAGAGCAAAGGAACTGTGCCTCCAGTGGGACAGATAATAATATCCACGCATACCTTTGGATGTTCCAGAAGCTCTTTTAAGTGCATCACACACATCGAACCATTTATTCTTTCTAACAGCCCTTGAGGAGGGTCTTCAATTATACCCACAGAGCAAGCAGGGCACCAACATGTTAAATAACCTACCCAAGATCAGACAAGCACACGAGGCCATTAAACTGAGGTCATTTCGTTCCCGAAGTCCTACTGCTTCTCACATTCTAAATATTAAGCATTTCACTTACTGATGAACGACGTTTTTGCCCTTTGAATTAAAAGCAAAAGCAAGCTGCAAAATAACATGTAGGGAAGCAAAAGTCTGCTACCCTAAATAAGGTTAATTTCATTGGAAAGGTGTTAAAGTCTGGGGGTAAATGTTGCTTTGGAAGAAATTTACATATAAACTCTATCAGGGTGTTCAAGACTTAAGCTACACTCCTTTGTCTGCTGTGCCTTCCCTGGCAATCTCCCGAACTCGCTTTCCTTATGTCTTCCCTCCCCTGCCCTAACCCCTGCTGTTTTAGCTGAGCTATTTTAGAGGTGTGTGCAGCCACTTGGGGAATTCTTCAGTCACCCTGGGTCCCTCCCCTGTCTACAGGAGATAAACATGTTATCATTAAAACTTTTTTCTCGACAAACTCTCTGATGCTTATTTGATTGGCCTAGAAGAGTCCAGAGAGGTCAGGATGATTTCCTTGCTGCCCCAACAGACATATTCAATATGTACCTGTTAAGCTGGAGGCTCAGGTGACACAGATCCTGCAGGAGTGACTTCCCAAGCCCCTCAGCAGTATTAAATGAACCTGGCTGCCACTGTCTCTGACACATCTCTTTCTTTGTTCCTCGGGTTCATGATCATGTACCTTCTAAAAGCACAATATTATTATTTGGAAAACGTTCATTCCATTGAGTTTCAATCAAGTTTGTAGTCCTAAGGCCCTTTTGTCATTTTAAGATGTGCTTTGTCCAAAAGCAGAAGGGAAAAAGGAAGCACATGGAAAGGTTAAAAGAGTGGATTTTGGAGTCTGGCCACCTAGATTTGAATCTGTGCTCCACCTGTGTGTCCTTGGGCAAATCCTCTACCTTTGTGAGCCTCCTTTTCTTCATCTGCAAAATGGGTTAAGAGGAAAAAGGGCAATGTTGAGCATGTTAGGGGGGAAGGATGTTCTGAACGAACTCTACAGATACAGGTTTTGTGGACACCACCTCCACCCCAGACATGGGAACTACAAATCCAAGCATCACCAAGGGGAAGCACACTGGGATCTGAGGGTGGAGTTAAGCAGTCATTTTGGGATATAAAACCAGACATGTGGGCTTTGGGGGGTCTCTTGGCCTCTTGTCTTGAGGCTTTTTGTCTTGGCTTTTCCCTAGTTTTCAGTGTCCAGGTCATCAGAACTGGTAGGACACATTAACCAACCTATCTCTTTCTTTCTCTGAGGTATTCATTTCCCTTTGTGTTGTAAACAAACCCATTAACTTTTTTGTGTGTGCCTGCAGTTGAATCTCATAAATCCCTTAAGTGCACAATGAGGAGCCACAGTCAGGCAACTCAATTCACATTGGGTTGCCCTGCAACAAACACAGCTTTTGTTCACATTTTCTTATTTCATCCATCTTGGGGGGGGGGTGCCTCCCTTCACCCAAAGAGAAAAGGTAGCAAATTCAGTTGGACATGTAACAGTTACTGACCATGTTAGAACAGAAGCATTTATCACCAGAAAGGCCATGCAGTCTCATCCTGTCGACTTCCAGCTTGGGAACACCCCCACTGAGAGTGGCTCCTGATGAATGTCCTGAGCCACTGTGGAAGCCATAGGGGAAGGAGACAATCAAGCTCCTGCAGTCACAAAAGTTCTCCAGGGGCTTGGGATCTTCAGCTGGTGATCCATGGAAGCAGAGATGGTTGAAGTGAGCCAAACAATTTCTGCTGCTGAACATTTGCTATAATTCCTAAAGCTTTCTCCCCGCAAGCCTGATCCTCCCTGCAAGCCTGATCCTTCCATGTACTCACACTGTATTCTGATATATCCTCATTTAGGAGAAGAAAGCCAGAGTTAGGTACCCAAGATGCTATGGGAATAGGAACTAATAGGACCCATCAAGTTGTCCACAGCCTTATAGGGAAGTGTACAGTACTCTTACTAGGTGCTTGGTTATGTAACACCCTCCTTTCCTGCCTCCCCCTAAAGGCAAAATCTGTTTAGAACAAAAAATAAGAAAGAAGGTCAGGCAAATTGTGACTGAACCAATGATATCTGACTTCTCCATGCTACAGCCTGTTCGCGAGACCCGACCAGACCCAAGCTTAATCTCATGGGTCTATTTAGAAGTTTGGCTAATTAATGACTGTAAAAGCAGCTTGGACTTAGTAAGCCTTTTATAATGTGCCTCATTTAGACATAATAGGCTCAAGATTGCCTCTGGCATCCTCAAGAAAATTAAAAATTCCAGTAGGCAGTAGAATTGCCACTACATGGTCTTCCTATTACTTTTATTTTTATTATGATTGCAAACAGCATCATTGCTAATGGTACCTTGGACAAGGAAGCATCTCCAGGGAGGCCTGGCTATTTCCCCATGTCCACACTGATTTATTGGCCCTTTAGTCAGCAGCACACTGGCTCCTTCCACATGATGTCATTTAGTTCTTGCCAAAAGGAGGGAGATGGAGCACAGCTGAGCAGGTGGGGCCGCTACAAACGAAGACACCATTCATTACCTTCCAGCTTGATATTATGTGTCCTAATTGGTATTTGTCTAATCCTTGGCTTCAGGCAAGCAGGTGCCTGGCATGTGTGTGGGCTGGTCAAGATTTGGTATTCTGTAAGTCTGGGTTAGCAGGCAGTACAGAGAGAGGGCAATTTATAAACTGGTCAGGAGAGCCACGACTGATGATAATAATGATGATAAAAGAAGAAGAGGCAGATAGGGAGGAACAGGATCAGGAAGGGGAAGAATGGAGTCAGAAGAGAAAGAGAAGACAGAGGAGCAGTCTTTTCAACAGAGTCCTTCACAGCAAATAATCAAAGTTCCTCTGCCAATTTTAAGTTGAAAAGAAAAAAATGGAGTGATCTCAAGAAGGTCCTAATATCTCCACAAAAGTCAAAGACTTGTGATCAGACATTATATAGTCAGGAACAAAAACCAAACTACACCGCTTCAGCAAAGACAACTACAGCCACTGCTCTCTAGTTAGTATTAGTGCCTCTGGGCTCTCCCTGGTGGCACAATGGGCTAAGGCACAGCATTATGAGGCTGCCACAGCCACTGCAGCACGAGTTCGATCCCTGTCCCTGAGCTGACCCACATGGTGCGGCAGACCACTCCTGACCCGCCTACTGCTCCCTCAGCAGTGTACTTCGTTGATCTGCCTGTCCTGCTCCCCACTCTGTCTCTGGTGAATCCTCTCATCCCCCTGCACCTCTGGCTTGTACCCCAGTTCCATATGCATAAATAAATAAATCTTAAATAAATATATTAGTGCCTCTGGGTTTGAAATACCACCTGCTGATGGTGTTGCCCCTAAAATGCTGAGTATGTCAACCATCACGCTCACTCACAGGTGGTTTCCACTCATACCTGTTCATCAGCACTGCTTACCTGCAAATTGAATTTCTTCATAAGTGAATCAAATTGATGGGATTAGGCCAGAGGCAGCCAAAGACAATGGAAAAGGTCAGACTGTGGTGAAAAGATAGAGAGAAAGCATGGTTCATAGAGAATTTAAAAGCAATATAGTAAAATTGACAACTGTTACTCTGCTTTACATTATGACCATGAACCAGTCATTCTCAGCAATGTCAAAGAGTTAGAATACACCTGCAGGTGGGTAGTCCATGTCCACCTCTGCTTCTAAGTAGGCTGCTAGATTTGTTCACATCCCTGTGTTGCAGTGGCAAAGGCAGGATGCATCTATGAATGGGGAAACACAGAACCTACCTCATGGAATGGTTGTGAGAAAAAAATATGAATCAATATTATAAAGATGTTAGGTCTCCTCAAATTGATCTAGAGAGTGTAATCCCAATGTCTCCGTGAGTTTTTGTATGGGTGAAATTTTATAAGGGAATTCTAAAATGTAGGCGAAAAATCAAAGAACTAAGATTATCACAAAAAAGAACAAAGGCAAGTGATTTTCACTACTGGATATCAGGAGCTTTCATAAAGGCAGAGTAATGAAGGGGGCATGCTTTGATACAGAAAAGATAAACAGATAGTGGAACAGCATAGATTGTTCAGAAATGACCCCCACACACACAGAAGCACTGATGGGTAACAAAGATGCCACTAGAGAACAATGGAGAAATAATAACTTTTCAATGAGTGGTGCTAGGTCAGCTAGCCATCCATATGGAAAAATCTGGATCTTGATCTCTGCCTCCTACGTTATACAAAAATCAAGTCTAGGTGGATTGTAGATCTAAATGTAAAAGGGGAAAATGAGGAAGCTTCTAAAAGACTGTGCAGAAGCTATATGGAGTTTGTAGTAGGTAAAGATGTTTTTAAAAAGATACCAGGAGATTGACAGAGGTGAGGACCCCATGTGCAAATGGTTCAGAATAAGGAGGAACCCACAAATCAAATGCCTTGTCTAAGTCTTATCTCTTACATTTCATTTTCTTCGCAACTCTTGAAATCTCAAACTGTTAAGGCTAAATTATGGCAAAGGAGGAGGGAATTTCAAGATGATTCCCTTCCTGGGAATCATCTATGTCTAGTCTACTTTGTGAAGGAATGACTCTGATGTCATGTATAGTAGGTTTTTATTACGTGGCAGGCATTACACATAGCATTTTGCCATCATTTTTGTATTTGTATCTCCACCAGTGGTTGATGCCTATGAGACAGTCACCATGGAAACACAACACAGAAGATCTTCCGATCTTGCTCCACTATCTCATGCTTTAATATCTGAAATTTTAATTTACAAAATTAAGACACCAAGAATTAATCATGAAATCGATGTTTAAATGAATGCCTCCTGCTCTTTTGTTTTAAGGCACCTAAACATAAAATTGATGACCGTAACTTTTAAAAATATAACCCCACATATTTCCTTAGACAATCCCTAGGACATAGTCATAGCTAGAATGATAATTTTCATTTCTCAAATGGGCAAATTAAGACACACAAGAAGTACCTATCAGGGCCTGAAAGCAATGTCAAATGTTGTAATTCAGACCCACTGGAGTGGAAGAGTTGCCTGAGCTCAAGTGACAACTGGAATGACTGTATCTGGGATTTCTCCAAAACAGCAGCCACAGAGGGGAAGTCGGGGATCCACCTAACCTTTACTTCAATTGTCTTTGTTCCAAACTCCTCCCCTCATTCCCCAACTGGTCCTCCAGCCTCTATTTTCCTATGATCTACATATTTCATACCAACACTCTCAGATCTTTCTCCGACCAATTATGATATGTCATTTCCTTGCCCCCAACCATTGAGCACTGCGCCTTACTTTTGTTATATACTTTTGTAGTCAAACGCCACCAGAAATAGCTCCTGGCTCAAATGTTGACCCAGTGTTTCCCAATTGAATGCCTTGGGTCTACTGATGTCACTTCTCTGAGTCTTAGTTTCCTTAGCTCTAGATTGGGGATAACTAGGACTGATGTGAGGGTTAATATAATGACTGAGTGTGTTGATGTGCTGGTTTTAAAGGACAGTGTGGAACACCTGAATTAGTTAACAATAAGACTTTTTTTTCAGGCCTGCCGTACACCAAATATGGTGTTCACGCTTTTCAGGCAGATCATTATCAAATCTGTACAATTATCCCCTGATGTAAGAATTGCTATCTTTTCCATGTTTATAGATACAAGGAAACTGACACTCAGAGGTGTCACCCACCTGGTAAGTGGCAGAATTTAGTGTTGTTGTTTTGAATCATTTTGTGCCCTTTTTCCATCTCAGTTGTTATCCTGCCAGTCCACCTGTGTGCATTCATCATAGTCCCTTGCACCTTTCCCACCCAAATTTTGATCCCATTCCTCACTCCACCCTGTAATATGTCTCTGGTATATAATTGTTCATTGTTTTTTTGCTTTTTCTTTATTACAATAGCTTTTTTTTTTTCCTTTTCTTCCCCTGGTCCCTTAAACTCCTGTTATTAGTGAAACCATCTGGTATTTTTCTTTTTCTTTCTGGTTTATTTCACTAAGTAAGATCCCTTCCAGTTCCATCCATGTTGCTACAAAGGCATGAGTGTATCTTTTTTGATTGCTGAGTAATATTCCATTGTGTATATTTAGCACATCTTTTTAATTCAGTCATCTACTTTTGAGCATTTGGGTTTCCATGGAGAAGATGCTTCTATTTCATACCATCATGACTAGGAGCTGGCAGCTGTGATTCTAACATTCCACTGATGAGCTCCTTTGAAACCCCTGTTGGCACAGCAGCTTTTAATACTCTAGGGTTACAGGTTGCTCACTTCATTGTCACAATTACAGCAGTTTTTAGTAAAAGGGAGTGTTTGTTGATTTTCTAAGATGCAGCTGCTACCAATAATCAAATAAAAGTAAAAAATCAAATCAATATAAATCAAATAAAAATTAAAAAAAATCTATTTCAGAGTCCTCTGGAGATCAGAAACTGAAGGCATTATCAATGCTACCTAGTCACAGGGACTTCAAATACCACAGACATGACATTGATTAGTAGTGAATCACTTTATGGGTTATCTACATTTTACATAATAGAGAAGCCAGGTTCTTAACCAGCATGTTAAAACTGTCTAAGCAAGAAAGTTACAGGAAAGAGTATTTATAGATACAAGAAGAGCAGTTAGACAAACATCTGGCTATTCAAGGACTCATCCTTTGGGGGCAGGAGCATCCTATAAAAACAGGATCTAATTCAAAGCCTTCTTCTCTTCTTAGTTCACATATTAAGCTTCCTGATGACGAATATTGGATCCCTGTGGACTTAATTTGGTAAACTTCCTCAACAGAAATTATAATACCAGCCCCATGACATTATTGCCAAGATCACAGAATATAATAGAGACATTCATCCTGGGAATATTCACGAGACCCCGTAAAACAGGTAGCAAGTTCAGAACAAAGTCGTTTATGTTTATGACATAGTGAACATAGGTCTCTCTCATTCCCCATCCCATTTCTGGAAAATAGCTTCTAAATCAGGAATGGTGGCTGTTATGGATTGTTTGTGTACTCCCAAAATCATACGTTGGTATCATATGGTGACGGTAATGGCAGTGGGGGAGCTTTGGGAGGTCATTAGGTCAAAAGGGTGGTGGCCTCATCAATAGGACTAGTGCCCTTATGAAAGGGACCCCAAAGATTTCTCTTTACCCCCCACCATATGGTAAAAGATGTTAGGGTTCTTATTATGAACCAAGAAGCAGGCCCTCACTAGACATTAAACCTGCCAGTCCCTTGATCTTACAATTCCCTGCAAAATTGTGAGAAATAACCATTTGTTGTTTAAGTCACACAGTCTGTGGTGTTTTTGTTATAGCCGCCCAAACAGACTTAGAAAGTAGTCCACAGATAATTGGCTTGTTCTATGGGATGACCTTTTTTTTCAAGTTTTAAATTAGATTTCAACATAAAAACTAGAAGGTTAAACATGAAAATGCAGATTTCTGGTTTCTTCTAAAAGAACAGAAACTCTAAAAATACAGACCAGCATGATCCAGACAGGTTTGAGTGGGGAAGCCACAGCCTAATGTCATGTGTCACCAAATTTGCCTCCTAGGCCTACTTTCCTGGACTCTAAATCGGCTTCTCAGCTGGGGGATGAGCAGGGAAAGAGTTTGTTAAAAGCTCTGACGTCAATGACTTTTGAATGGAGAAATTGCCATTGATTGTTGGGCAGGTACCGGGCGCATGCAATGACAAAAGATGTGCTAAAAGTACTGTTTCTGGCTAAGATAATCATCTTCATTAGACTTCCCTAGCCAATTACCACCCAGCCAGAAAATTGCTTTCACAGGCGTCATGTTTTATTTCTCCACTGACTTGGTGAAGTCCCACTAAGTTCAGGGCCCGGCTCTAGCCTATGGAACTTACAGTCTCCTCTGGCCACCCCTGTTTACATCTTAAGCCTCAAGTCTCTTCTTCTGGCACCATCCTTAATCCTCTGAGTAGATTAGACATCCATGTACATGCTCCTGAACGCTCCTTTGTCATATGAATCAGGTATTTCCCCTCCCCTCTGAGAGCTTGGAGATTCCCTGTTCAGTGCTGCAAACCCAGCTCGTCACACACTGCCCGACACCTGGCAGCCCCTAAGACTATGCAAAAAGAATAAAAGAAAAATGGCATGAATGAGTAAGTGAACGGGTCTTGTGCAACTAATCGCAGTAAAAACAAGAAGGGTTGGGGGGGTCCTCCCTGGTGGCCAGCCGGTTAAAGCACAGCACTAAGAAGCTAAAGCCACTTCAGCTGAGTTCTACCCCCACCCCGGAGGTGATCCACATGGCGCAGCAGACCTCTCCTGACCCGCCAGCTACTCCCCTCAGCAGTGTACTTCGTTAATCTGCCTGTTCTGCTCCCCACTCTGTCTCTGGTGAATCCTCTCACCGCCCCTGCACCTCTGGGCTGTACCCCAGTTCCGTATGCATAAATAAATAAATCTTTACAAAAATAATAAGGAGAGGGAAACTATTTCATCAGTCACTTGGTGACTTGTAAAACATCTTAAGTGTCACCCCTGAATATAGGGGAGTTAAGTAGCCAATGTAATGTTAGTTGTAATTAACTAATAGATATAATGATTAGAAGCAGATAATTATATTCTACTAAAAAAGTTAGTTTTCTCCCTGCAAGGAATTCTGGTATAAAGTTCTCTGCATGAAGTAAGCCCTGGAACATAGGACACATTCAATCCACCACACAAGTAAAAGCAAGGGCTGAAAGGTAGGTTTTCTTCGCTGTTATCGTCTCAGTTCAGAATTAGTACACAGTAGTGTTTAATAAATATTGCTTAAATAAGTGAATTAATAATGAATTGACAATATTAACTCCAATATACAAGTTAGTCTGATCCTCCTAAAGACCATTTGGAGCAGCTGTGAAAACCCTGGGCTTTTTCTGGGAAATGTAGGGTTGATGATGAAAAGTCATCTTTTCAGCTCCTTTGTGACAAAGCCCCCCTCAGCCTCCCTCTCTCCTCTCCCTCTCCCCCCTATCTGCTTTAGAGTCATCTCTGGGGTGGCAGGAGGGGAGCACTACAGGACCCCACCCACAGGCCATGTTTCTTATCTAGTCTTTCTGAAGGTCATGTCCAAGGCAGCCCAGCCACCAAGTGCACCTTATCTCTGGCAGCAGGGAAGGTTGAGGGCTGCAGATAAGCCCTGCTGGCGAGTGGGACAGACCCAGTTGGGGCTCTTGATTAAGGCTGAACATTCCGAGGTTTGGAGAGGTCCCGAGTGTGGCTGGAGGTATTTCAGGATTCTCTTCAGGACAGTATTTTACAGAGAAGGTACAGAGCTGAGGGACTAGGAGAGGGATGGGTTTTATGAGAAGAAAAGGACAGAACTGAATGTAGAGAATAATGGACACACACTCACACTCACTCGCGCGCGCACACACATACACACACGGGCTCGGATACACAAAGACAGACACAGGCAGCAGGAACAGAGAAAAGAGAGAGCCAGAGTCACAGAGAGCCAGGGCAGGGGAGACTCAGCATCCCAGAGAGGTCTGAAGTGGCAGACCAGGAGAGGGAGACACAAGACAGACAAGAGAGAGGGGGGAGGCAGCCACTCAGACCCCATCCCAGAGAGGACTGGAAAGCAGGTGGGGAGGAGGAGGGAGGGAGGCCAGGGAGGATTTGTGCAGAAAGAAACAGAGACAGAAGGGCTAAAGCAGATAAGAACAAAGACACAAAATGAGATTTACAAAACAACAGAGAGAAGGAAATAGAGGAAGCAGAGGGCGAGCAGGAGCAAATCAATGTGTCAGTGTTATCCAGAATAGCTCTTTACATTCAACCAAAGAATGAAGTTTCACCATTTGGGAACATATAGGTGGACCTTGATGGGAAAACACAGGTGGACCTTGAGGGCATTATGCAAAGATACATAAGTCAGACAGAGAAAGACAAACACCATTTGATCTCACTTATTTGTAGAACTAAAAAAAAAAGTCCACAGAAACGGATCAGGTGGTTGCCCGGCTGACCAGGGAGCTGGCGGGTGGAGGAGGAGCTGGGCAGGGTTGCAGCAGGGTGGGGGTGGGGGTGGGGGTCGAAGAGTACAAACCCAGTTATAAATACCTAAGCCACTGGAATCTATAGGCAGTATGGCAACTCCAGTTAATAATAGTGTATTTCATATTTGAAAGTCACTAAGAGTAAATCCAAAAGGTTCTCATCACAAGATAAAAATTGTAACTACACATGGAGACAGATGTTAATTAGATTTATTGTGGGATCATTTTGCAATAGGTACAAATACAAAGTCATTATGTTGCACACCTGAAACTAATATAATACTATATGTCTGTTAGACACCAATTAAAAAAAGGAAATGTTGCGGCGCTATTTGTAGGGGACTGGACAAAGGATGTTTCAACAAGCAAACAGACTGAAGGAAAGAAGATCTGAGGAAGAGAAGGTTCACAGCTGGAAGGGGGCTGAGCCCAAAGGCATCTGGGTAAGGATGTGCTTGATGTGTTACAGAAGAGCGAAGGAGCAGGCCCGGGTGAGAGGGTCAGGGAGGAAGGCAGGGGGTAGAAACTGCAGTACTGTGACAGGGCAGAATGAGGGGCCCCCGGGACCCCCAAATCTGCACACTCTGAATAGGTTCTGCCATTTGCCACATAAAAACAACCATTCTCTGGTGCATAAGACCTTCAATGGAAAAAAAACTATAACACTTAGTGTGGGAGAGAGAGAGAAAGAATAGAGTTTCCAATCAGGCACTCAAAGTTACCTACAGCCTCATGTGTAAATGCCCAGCCAAACAGGGTCAGCCCAAAGCCAGGCTGCTGAGGCCTGAAACCCTGCCACAATCTAAGGCCTCTGCTGGTGGGGACCCACAGGGAAGGGGCAGAAGAGGCCAGGCAGGTCTAGAAGGAAAAGAGCAAAATCAAAATGCAAGCCAGACAAAGGTTGCTACTGTCAGTCTCCCCATGGGTCTCTCACCCCGTCTCATCCCTTTCAAGTCTCTTTCCATGGCCCCTAAGTCACTGAACAAGCCCAAGGCCGAGAAGCAAGTGTGGTTTCTCCACATGTCTCTGCTCCACGTGTCTCCTCCGGGCCTTCTTCTCCAGTCTCCCTCTCCTTCTTCATCAGTTGCTCATCCATGCTCAGCTCCGCCCTTCCTTGCATGAGGCAGGGGACCTGGAAACCCACTTTCTATGTGTATCACAGTAGGACTGTACTAGGGTGTGTCTCACTCCCCTCCACAGACCTGCCCTTGACCCCAAGGCTATACATCAAGTGTGGGAAGAAATAGCTCCTTCCTGTGATATTCAAGTGTCCTAACGCATGGCTCGGGCATCCATAGTCTTATTTCAATGTTGTTCAAAATATGAACTGTGATCTATTCACAGCTCCATGAAACTGATCCAGTGAGTTGAAACAAGCATGTGTTGGGTTGGGATGGAGTGAAAAATATCCCAGTGCAACAGTTATGTGTGTACCTGTGTGTATGCTGGTGGTAATGGATGTGTGTTTGTGTGTGTGTGGGGAACCTGTTTGTGACACAAAATTTCTTACCCAGGGTTGCATCAAAAAAGTGAACGCTAACTCTAGTGCATTTCTTGCTCACACAACCCAATCACGCATGTGCATGCACACATACACACATTCTCTCACACACACACCCTCTTTCTCTCTCACTCACACACTCTCTTTCTCTCTCACACACACTCTCACACACACACACACTCTCTCACACACATACACTCTCTCACACACACAATCTCTCTCTCACACACTCACACAC
>NW_004567130.1:13783898-13785583 GCF_000260355.1 Condylura cristata
TCTCTCTCTCACATAACCCTCTCTCACACACACACCCTCTCTCTCACACGTACCCTCTCTCTCTCTCACACACACACACACCCTCTCTCTCTCACACATACACCTGCACCAAAAGGCACCTTGGCTGTTGATTTGTATGTAGACTCCTGTGCTGACTGTCAACAATTGAATTGATCCAAAAGATGAACTTGCCTGCAGCTATAGAACAAAAAAGGTCTTTAGTGTTAATTGATACATCAGGTTAAGCAAGGCAGGAACCTTTGCATTTGCTTTGCAATGAGTGTTTCCTTTCTGCTTCAGTCCCTGCTCTACAGAAGAAGCCCCCCCCAAACCAGCCAATGACATCAGTTGGGATCCAGATACTGGAGATGGGGAAGGGGCTGGTGGTTCCCTCTCAGTACTGGGCTCAGACAGCTATAAACTCCAGTCCCAGTTGTGTAATGTTGGGCCAATGTCATAGTCCCTCAGTTTTTTTCATCTAAAAAATGGGTTTGACATGATAGCATCAACCTCATAAGATAGTTATGGGTTAGTAATAACTACAGTTCATCTCCAACCCAGCTCTTGTAAGTACTGTGAAGGTCATCTCACTACAGCCCTGAAGGATCTATTGTCTCCCACTTTACAGATGAGGAAACTGAGGCCAAAGAAGTTAAGCAACTTGCTCTTGATTACCCAACTGGTAAGTAGTGAGGTCTGGGCTTCAACCCATGGCACCTGAATCTGCTTACATAGCAGATTCCTTATTCCAGTTATTTCAGTGAGATCATTTTGGTGGCAGTGTCTAGCACATAGGAAGTGCAAAAATTATCTATTTGACACTTACATAGGTGCTTACGGAATGGCAGGCACTTTTTCTAAGCACATGCACACACATTATCTCACTTAATCCTCACAACAACCTTAGCAGGTAAAAGATAGCCTCCCCCACTCTGTAAATAAAACAGCCGAGACACAGAGAATCTAGGTAACTTGTGCAGGGTCACACAGCTATAAGAGAAGAGTAATATTCATGCCCAACCGGCCTGGCTCCAGACTTTGAAGCCTGATCACTTTGCTGTGCTGCCTTTCAGCTATTCAACAGGCTGCAGTCCCTTCTCCAAGAGTCTCACTTTTCTCTCGAGCCCTTGCCAGTACAGAATAATTAAGGATAAGGACTTTGTACTCAGCCAGGTGAGTGCTGAAATTATAACTGGCTATGTGAGTTTGGACACATGTCTTCCTCTCTGGACCTTGTAGTCCTCCAAAGAGGAATGACAGTCATAGCGCCATCTGAAAGCATCAGTCTGAAGAATAAATGAGGGTACATCTGAGATTTGAGCATAGGCTGGTATGCAGTAGGCACTCAATAAATGTTAGCAGCAATGGAGGCTTCCATCATTCCTTTCTCCCAAAGGGACTAAGCATCCCAGTAGTCAAGGATGGGGGTGGCTTCAGGTCAGGGAAGAGCCCGGACTTGGAACTCAGAGGGCCAAGGTGGAGAAGAGAGCAACTGGGGCCAGGTACTCCTTAACCCACTCACTCACTCACTCATTCACTCACTCACTCACTCACTCACTCTATCACTCTATCACTCTCACTCACTCACTCACTTGGAGTACCCACTCACTAACTCACTAACTCACTCACTCACTCTATCACTCTCACTCACTCACTCACTTGGAGTACCCACTCACTAACTCACT